>NW_027450477.1:15000-17559 GCF_964194025.1 Convolutriloba macropyga | reverse complement strand
AACCCGAGCTAACTCAACTAGGTAGCTAAAGCTAGTTCAAGCTAGCTCAAGCTAGCTAAAGCTAAGACAAGCTAACTCAAGCTAACTCAAGCTAACTCAAGCTAGTTCAAGCTAACTCAAGCTAGCTAAAGCTAACTCAAGCTAACTCAAGCTAACTCAAGCTAGCTCAAGCTAACTCAAGCTAGTTCAAGCCTAACTCAAGCTAGCTAAAGCTAACTCAAGCTAACTCAAGCTAACTCCAAGCTAACTCAAGCTAGCTAAAGCTAACTCAAGCTAACTCAAGCTAACCCGAGCTAACTCAAGCTAGCTCAAGCTAACCCAAGCTAGCTAAAGCTAACTCAAGCTAACTCAAGCTAATTCAAGCTAACTCAAGCTAACTCAAGCTAACTCAAGCTAACTCAAGCTAGCTAAAGCTAACTCAAGCTAACTCAAGCTAACTCAAGCTAACCCGAGCTAACTCAAGCTAACTCAAGGTAGCTAAAGCTAGTTCAAGCTAACTCAAGCTAGCTAAAGCTAAGACAAGCTAACTCAAGCTAACTCAAGCTAACTCAAGCTAACTCAAGCTAACTCAAGCTAACTCAAGCTAGTTCAAGCTAACTCAAGCTAACTCAAGCTAACTCAAGCTAGCTAAAGCTAACCTCAAGCTAACTCAAGCTAACTCAAGCTAACCCGAGCTAACTCAAGCTAACTCAAGGTAGCTAAAGCTAGTTCAAGCTAACTCAAGCTAGCTAAAGCTAAGACAAGCTAACTCAAGCTAACTCAAGCTAACTCAAGCTAACTCAAAGCTAACTAAAGCTAGTTCAAGCTAACTCAAGCTAGCTAAAGCTAACTCAAGCTAACTCAAGCTAACTCAAGCTAGCTCAAGCTAACTCAAGCTAGTTCAAGCTAACTCAAGCTAGCTAAAGCTAACTCAAGCTAACTCAAGCTAACTCAAGCTAACTCAAGCTAGCTAAAGCTAACTCAAGCTAACTCAAGCTAACCCGAGCTAACTCAAGCTAGCTCAAGCTAACCCAAGCTAGCTAAAGCTAACTCAAGCTAACTCAAGCTAATTCAAGCTAACTCAAGCTAACTCAAGCTAACTCAAGCTAACTCAAGCTAGCTAAAGCTAACTCAAGCTAACTCAAGCTAACTCAAGCTAACCCGAGCTAACTCAAGCTAACTCAAGGTAGCTAAAGCTAGTTCAAGCTAACTCAAGCTAGCTAAAGCTAAGACAAGCTAACTCAAGCTAACTCAAGCTAACTCAAGCTAACTCAAGCTAACTCAAGCTAGTTCAAGCTAACTTAATGAAGTTAACCCAAGCTAACTTGGGTTAATGAAGTCAAACTCAAGCTAACCCGAGCTAACTCAAGCTAACTCAAGCTAATTCAAGCTAACTCAAGCTACTCAAGCTAATTCAAGCTAACTCAAGCTAATTCAAGCTAACTCAAGCTAGCTCAAGCTAACTCAAGCTAACCCAAGCTAACTTAAGCTAGCTTAAGCTAATTAAGCTAATTAAAGCTAACTCAAGCTAACCCAAGCTAACTTAAGCTAGCTCTAGCTGGCTGCCACTGTTA
Source organism: Convolutriloba macropyga (assembly GCF_964194025.1). Lineage (NCBI taxonomy): Eukaryota > Metazoa > Xenacoelomorpha > Acoela > Convolutidae > Convolutriloba > Convolutriloba macropyga. The sequence continues at coordinate 16,006 of NW_027450477.1, read as the reverse complement.
GGCCATTTGGGAGCGCTTTTCTCGCACTCTGATTGGCTGCCACTGTTAGGCCATTTGGGAGCGCTTTTCTCGCACTCTGATTGGCTGCCACTGTTAGGCCATTTGGGAGCGCTTTTCTCGCACTCTGATTGGCTGCCACTGTTAGGCCATTTAGGAGCGCTTTTCTCGCACTCTGATTGGCTGCCACTGTTAGGCCATTTGGGAGCGCTTTTCTCGCACTCTGATTGGCTGCCACTGTTAGGCCATTTGGGAGCGCTTTTCTCGCACTCTGATTGGCTGCCACTGTTAGGCCATTTGGGAGCGCTTTTCTCGCACTCTGATTGGCTGCCACTGTTAGGCCATTTGGGAGCGCTTTTCTCGCACTCTGATTGGCTGCCACTGTTAGGCCATTTGGGAGCGCTTTTCTCGCACTCTGATTGGCTGCCACTGTTAGGCCATTTGGGAGCGCTTTTCTCGCACTCTGATTGGCTGCCACTGTTAGGCCATTTGGGAGCGCTTTTCTCGCACTCTGATTGGCTGCCACTGTTAGGCCATTTGGGAGCGCTTTTCTCGCACTCTGATTGGCTGCCACTGTTAGGCCATTTGGGAGCGCTTTTCTCGCACTCTGATTGGCTGCCACTGTTAGGCCATTTGGGAGCGCTTTTCTCGCACTCTGATTGGCTGCCACTGTTAGGCCATTTGGGAGCGCTTTTCTCGCACTCTGATTGGCTGCCACTGTTAGGCCATTTGGGAGCGCTTTTCTCGCACTCTGATTGGCTGCCACTGTTAGGCCATTTGGGAGCGCTTTTCTCGCACTCTGATTGGCTGCCACTGTTAGGCCATTTGGGAGCGCTTTTCTCGCACTCTGATTGGCTGCCACTGTTAGGCCATTTGGGAGCGCTTTTCTCGCACTCTGATTGGCTGCCACTGTTAGGCCATTTTGGGAGCGCTTTTCTCGCACTCTGATTGGCTGCCACTGTTAGGCCATTTGGGAGCGCTTTTCTCGCACTCTGATTGGCTGCCACTG
>NW_027450477.1:0-10000 GCF_964194025.1 Convolutriloba macropyga | reverse complement strand
TCGAAGTTTCCATTCAGTCATTAATTCCAACTTTCAAATGTTGTTGTTTCAGCTTTCGCTTACTAGAAGCAACATAATACTCGCTGCAATACAGACCTCGGGAAACCCTCACCGTGAATAAGGTTCACTCACATATTTCACTACATTTTGCGTGGGATTGGAGATGAGGCTACTCGTTCTTGCTCAGTACTAGGCTGAAAATTAACGAAACTTCGTTACAAACGTTCACATGTTGATGTTTCCGCTTTCGCGTACTCGAAACAACATAATACTAGTCTTTGTAATTTAGTTTCATAATTTCAACTGTTCTCATGCAGAATTTTTGCTCATTCTTATCCCAAATTTTGACCTGGCTACTAGTTACACTCCTTGTACTTATTGCAAAATGACCACAAATTTCAACAGCTTTCACATGTTGCTGTTTCGGCTTTCGCTTACTACAGTCAACATAATACTCGTTGCAAAATAAGTGCTCGGCATCTGCAATTTTCCAAAGACGAAGTTTCGCCAGTTCAATTTTCGCTCGCCAATTATGGCTACTAATTCACACGGTACTGAGCTCAACAACATTAAATTTGTTCAGCAAGACTTTCACATGTTGATGTTTTGGCTTTCGCCTACTAGAAGCAACATAATACTCGTCTTGTTAGCTCATTCAATGAGAATAGCTTTTCCCGTTGAGAATTTTTGCCTTCAATTGGCGTTGTAGTGAGTTTGGCTACTCAGATCACCAAATACTTGTGACAATTCGAACCAGAAATGTTTTCAATTTTCACATGCTGATGTTTCGGATTCAACCTACTAGAAGCAGCATAATACTTGTATTCAACAATTTCTGTATCAAATCCCAGTTTTCTCTGGTGCATCTTTGCCAAACTATTCCAAACTGCCTGAGTCTGAATACCAATTACAGGTACTAGTAAATGCACGTTACTAAGGACTATATAGTTCTAGGTTACTGTACACAACGACGTTCACATGTTGATGTTTCAGCTGCCGCTTACTAGAAACAACATAATACTTATCGTGCATACCTTTCCATAACTTGTCCTTTTCAGATGCATTAGTTTCCCTTTGTCTTGGCTTCTACAGTCAGACTGGCTACTAGTAACAGCACAGTACTAATCACATATCGTTCTACAGTTTGCAGACAACTTTCACATGTTGATGTTTCAGCTTTCGCCTACTAGAAACAACATAATACTCGCTGTATACATTTGTAGTTCTCTATGTAACTTTCATGTGAAGAAGTTTCGCCAGTCTTTTTGACTGTCTCAAATCTGAGTCATGCTTAGGCTACTAGTTGCTTCATAGTACTTATCGCCTCGAGATCATTGAACAAAACTTGATTTTCACATGTTGCTGTTTCAGCTTCCGCTTACTAGAAACAACATAATACTAGTCTCATTAAGTTCCGTCTCTTTGCAATTTTCTTATGAAGAAAATTCGCCATCACAATGACTCCAGCAGTTCTTGATCAAGGAATGCAATCATTGATCAGAATGCTATTATTTGAATCGGTTCTGCTTTAAGTGTTCCAATTTTATTGGAAGCACCAACAATAGAACATCAATGTGTTCAATCGAGAGTTATATAACCCTGAATCGGACGCAGTCAACAGCCGAAGCCGAGACCGCCTTTTGCGTTAGAGAGGTCGGTAAACAAATCTTGCGATTCATACCGAATTAACACATATAGCTGTGCTCCTCTTCGTAAAGCGAGCCAAGTGATCCCCTGTTGAAGGATGTATTTGGACCAATCTAGTAGCATTTGGTTTCCAACAAGCTCTCCCAAGTTAGCTTACTTATTGGGCTTTTCAACCAATTCGGTTGGCTACAAGCATCATCAAAGTACTAGCCACAGTTTGATCGCAAAATTCTACGACTTTCACATGTTGATGTTTCGGCTTGCGCTTAGCCTACTATAAGCAACATAATACTAGTCATATCATAGAGCGTGATCAGCTTGTGACGTTCTCATGATGAAGTTTCACCAACAGTGTCTCACTTCGAGCTTAAATCCAGCTACTAGTAACTACACAGTACTGACTGCAACGATAACTTTTATCTATACCTTTCACATGCTGCGCTTTCGGCCAGGGCCTACTAACGTCAACATAATACTCGATATAAACTTTTGTTCATGATGCAGCTTCCCCATGCAGAAGTTTCGCCTTCAAATGCTCTCTTGGCCATATGACGTAAGAAAAGGTTACTAGTAACATCACAGTACTAGCCACAGTTTGATTGCAAAATTCTACGACTTTCACATGTTGATGTTTCGGCTTGCGCTTAGCCTACTAGAAGCAACATAATACTAGTCATATCATAGAGCGTGATCAGCTTGTGACGTTCTCATGATGAAGTTTCACCAACAGTGTCTCATTTCGAGCTTAAATCCAGCTACTAGTAACTACACAGTACTGACTGCAACGCTAACTTTTATCTATACCTTTCACATGCTGCGCTTTCGGCCAGGGCCTACTAACGTCAACATAATACTCGATATAAACTTTTGTTCATGATGCAGCTTCCCCATGCAGAAGTTTCGCCTTCAAATGCTCTCTTGGCCATATGACGTAACACAAGGTTACTAGTAACATCACAGTACTAGCCACAATTTGATCGCAAAATTCTACGACTTTCACATGTTGATGTTTCGGCTTGCGCTTAGCCTACTAGAAGCAACATAATACTAGTCATATCATGGAGCGTGATCAGCTTGTGACGTTCTCATGATGAAGTTTCACCAACAGTGTCTCATTTCGAGCTTAAATCCAGCTACTAGTAACTACACAGTACTGACTGCAACGATAACTTTTATCTATACCTTTCACATGCTGCGCTTTCGGCCAGGGCCTACTAATGTCAACATAATACTCGATATAAACTTTTGTTCATGATGCAGCTTCCCCATGCAGAAGTTTCGCCTTCAAATGCTCTCTTGGCCATATGACGTAACACAAGGTTACTAGTAACATCACAGTACTAGCCACAATTTGATCGCAAAATTCTACGACTTTCACATGTTGATGTTTCGGCTTGCGCTTAGCCTACTAGAAGCAACATAATACTAGTCATATCATAGAGCTTGATCAGCTTGTGACATTCTCATGATGAAGTTTCACCAACAGTGTCTCATTTTGAGCTTAAATCCAGCTACTAGTAACTACACAGTACTGACTGCAACAATAACTTTTATCTATACCTTTCACATGCTGCGTTTTCGGCCAAGGCCTACTAACGTCAACATAATACTCGATATAAAATTTTGATCATGATGCAGCTTTCCCATGCAGAAGTTTCGCCTTCAAATGCTCTCTTGGCCATATGACGGAACACCAGGTTACTAGTAACATCACAGTACTAGCCACAGTTTGATTGCAAAATTCTACGACTTTCACATGTTGATGTTTCGGCTTGCGCTTAGCCTACTAGAAGCAACATAATACTAGTCATATCATAGAGCGTGATCAGCTTGTGACGTTCTCATGATGAAGTTTCACCAATAGTGTTTCATTCGAATTGGTTCTGCTTTAAGCTCTCCAATTGTTTTGGATGAACCAGTTTTGCCCTTCGAAGCCACTTTTGTGAGCTTTTGTGGGTCTTTACCAAGAGGATATACCTCAAGGCCTCTTTCAATTCCTTTAAGTTCTTTCAACTCCTTTACAGTTTCTAGGTTCACATAGCTGCAAACCTTATTTCTAGTTTTAAGTCTGGCCAACTTGGGGAGAGTTGGTGCAGACCGTGACCAATTCTAGTAGGATGCCACAACAAGAATGTGATCAACTTAGCTTGTCGATGAACCTGCCCCACATTCAAACAACTCTATCGCCTTTTCCTCGTATAGTTATATGCGAGGGCCTCTCATAGAGAGCGCTGTTAGCAACCTTTTCCACATAGACGATAAAGTTGTGAGTGTTTTGCACATGGCTGTTGTCATCACCACGTGACGAGTCAACTCAGCTTGACTCTCTACACTCCGACAAGCTTTGCACATACGCCTTTAGTTCAGTATGTGTCTTTAATCTGACTCCGGTGCCTCAAGCCGGAAAAATTGTCAGATTATGATCATTATCGGTTAGTCATCCCGATGCAAGATCGTATCGTACTGTCTTTGTCTACCTCCAGATTCCGAAGAACAGGAGGAGACTCTCCCAGACCTACATATCTGGGAGAATGTTCAGAGGGCGAGAAGCTGTGGATTACTCTCCCCTAAGAACTGACTAAACTTTACCCTCGTCCAAGGTAAGTTTATTTTAGCTAGCCTTCTATGTAAAGGATCTGAGGCTAAGCTGTGTTTTTTCGAGCCTTTGGCTCGGAGCAAGTTCAGTGGGCGCCCCGAGTAGCTCAACTCTTTCCCACTGAACAGCGCAACGCTCTGTCACTCGCTGGGATTTTTGCGTGTCGGTTCTAACCACGCGACTTGTGGACCTTTTTAGGCCTTTCTCATTCACAAGTCTATAGCTGGGCTTCTATAACCCAGCTTCTGAGATCTAGATAGCTGCAGTTCTGCTAGGCTGCTTTTGCTAACTAGTCTCCCTTTAAGCAGTCCCTTGCCATGACTGCTGAACTATGTATCCACACAAGTAGTTTTTGAGCTCGATACATAATTCGAGATTGGTTGCCAAGCAATCTCTAGCGACAGAGCGTCATGCGCACTACAGACATGGCCTCTACCAGCAGCCATGCCCGAAGGAATCAATCACTGATCCTTCCGCAGGTTCCCCTACGGAAACCTTGTTACGACTTTTACTTCCTCTAGACAATTAAGCTCGATCCGCTTCATCCCGTTGCCGGAGACCGAAGTCCCAACAGTAGGAATTTGCAATTCTTGCTTAACTATCCAATCAGTAGTAGCGACGGGCGGTGTGTACAAAGGGCAGGGACGTAATCCCTATGAGTTGTTGACTCATAAGTACCAGGAATTCCTGGTTCACGTCTGCAAGTTACAACAGACGATCCCCTTGAAGCGCTGTACTTTTCTCTGATTGCCCAGTCCATTTCGGACCAAGGGCTGAGTACTCAATCTAAAAGTACACAGTGTAGCGCGCGTGCAGTCCAGAACATCTAAGGGCATCACAGACCTGTTATAGCCTCACTTCATCTGCGGTATTTAATTCCGCATAGTTCCTCTAAGAAGTGTTTGAATTCACATATAGTGAATTTCATTATTTAGATGGAGAAGATCTCGTTCGTTATCGGAATTAACCAGACAGATCACTCCACTAACTAAGAACGGCCATGCACCACCGCCCATATAATCATGAAAGATATTCAATCTGTCAATCCTTAAGATGTCTGGACCGGGTGAGTTTTCCCGTGTTGAGTCAAATTAAGCCGCAGGCTCCACTCCTGGTGGTGCCCTTCCGTCAATTCCTTTAAGTTTCGATTTTGCAACCATACTTCCCCCGGAACCAATAAACTTTGGTTTCCCGGTTAATCTCTTGCCAAGTCAAGATCGACTTTGACAAATTGTAGGTTGGTATAGTTTATGGTCAGAATTACGAGGGTATCTAATCCTCTTCAATACTCTGACTTTCGTTCTTGATTAATGAAAACATTCTTGGCAAATGCTTTCGCAGTAGTTTGTCTTGCCACGATCCAAGAATTTCACCTCTAATGTAGCAATACAAATGCCCCCGTCTGTTCCTTTCAATCATTACCGCACTCAGCCAACCGGCATCAATCGAGTAGCGGGTCATTCTCCATTATTCCATGCTTTATTATTCGATCCCAAAGGATGCTTTGAACACTCTAATTTTCTCAGGGTGAAAACACCGTTTCCACAGTTCGTCACATTTAAGTGCAAACTATTTCTTCGATGCGAAGGATGAGCGGAACGAGTCAACAGATTTAACTGAAGACCATGTTGCCGTTCTACTCAAACAGATCCAACTATGAGCTTTTTAAACGCAGCAACTATTGCATACGCTTGTAGAGGCTGGTATTACCGCGGCTGCTGGCACCAGACTTGCCCTCTACTCGTTCATCAATGGAGCTTTTAAGTCCATTCCATTCTGATTACAAACCATAAAGGTTCATATCATTATTTCTAGTCACTACCTCCTCGTGCGGAGAGTGGGTAATTTGCGTGCCTGCTGCCTTCCTTGGATGTGGTAGCCGTTTCTAAGGCTCCCTCTCCGGAATCGAACCCTGATTCCCCGTTACCCGTCACAACCATGGTAGTCCGTTACACTACCATCATAGGTTGATAGGTCAGAAATTCGGAAGTTCCGTCCCCAAGCCGAAGCTATCTGGGATCTTTCAGTTACTAGGACTCATCACGGGATGTGTCTGTACTTAGCAAATCACCCGGTGTAGTCTTGTAAAAGTCTCCGACAGTGTCGGACAATCAGCATGCATTAGCTGCAGGGTTACCGCAGTTATTCATTTAGCTTGCAAATCAACTAATAGATAGTAACTGATTTAATGAGCCATTCGCGGTTCCACTTTTTCAAGCTTCGCTTGCACATGCATGGCTTAGTCTTTCAGACAAGCATATGGCAACTGACAGGATCAATCAGTTTAATTGTACTTTGAACAATCTTTCGATTTGTTCGAATTTAGAAAGACATAGCCTTGCGGCCTCGTCAATCTTGCTTTGAGCTTTTTAAATCACGAAGAGTTTCAATGCATGCTTTGGCATGGCTACTAGTTACTACACAGTACTCTACACACTTAGAGTTACCCACGATTACACATTTCACATGCTGATGTTTCGGCTCGCGCGTACTAGAAACAGCATAATACTATGTGTACTGGTAGATAGCGCTCTGTGAGCATTTCCCATGAGCAGGTTTTGCCCTCCAAATCTCTGTTCTACTGTTACCAATACCGGCTAACAACTGTATCATACTAGGGAGAATTGACTCATGATTTAAAAACCAGATGTTCACATGTCGATGTTTCGGCTCTCGCCTACTAGAAACAACATAATACTAGTCTGTTAAAAATCTCAATCACGCCGCCTCTTCAGATACAGAAGTTTTACCTTTTATTGGTTAGAGAACAGCTTTCCAGCTGTCGACATGGTTACTAGTAACAACACCGTACTCAACACAAAAACTTTTCAACTTCACAACTTTCACATGCTGATGTTTCTGCTTTCGCATACTAGAAACAGCATAATACTTATTGTTTTGTCAAGTAATTTGTGTGTCTTTCCCATGTGAAGTTTCACCGGTCAACAATGTTTCCCTGACCAATTACGGCTACTAGTAGCTGTATAATACTAGGGAAAATGATTGAGGATTTAATATCAGATTTTCACATGTTGATGTTTCGGCTTTCGCCTACTAGAAACAACATAATACTAGTCTGCTAAGAAATCTCGCTCAAATTGCCTTTTCACATACAGAAGTTTCACCTTCTATTGGTTAGAGAACAGTTCTCAGCTGTCGACATGGTTACTAGTAACAACATCGTACTCAACACAAAAATTCTTCAACTTCACAACTTTCACATGCTGATGTTTCTGCTTTCGCGTACTAGAAACAGCATAATACTTATTGCTTTGTCAAGAAGTGTGTGTGTCTTTCCCATGCGAAAGTTTCACCGGTCAGCAATAATTGCCGTGTCCAATTAAGGTTACTCATAGCTGTATAATACTAGGGAAAATGATTGAGGATTTAATATCAGATTTTCACATGTTGATGTTTCGGCTTTCGCCTACTAGAAACAACATAATACTAGTCTGCTAATAAATCTCGCTCAAATTGCCTTTTCACATACAGAAGTTTCACCTCTTCTTGGTCACTGTACAGATGATGCTGTCTGTTCTTTATTTGGTTCTGCTTATTATAAGGAGGGGCATCACTCCTTCCTCCTTGGTTTGCATGCATTAAGCCTGCTTTGTGAAAAGCGTATCTTTCTAGCTTTTCTTCGCCTTACTCGAGTAGGACGATACAATCCAGACATTAGTCAGTCTTGGTGTAAAGTCACTGAGTATTATTCGGTTCTGCTTTATTCAGCAATATGCTGTATAATTGTTGTAATTTGCGAACATATTTGTTCTCAGTTCCGAACTACTAGCGACGACAGATTACCAGCGGTCATGAGCCATCAAGGTAGTTCTTTGGTGCATCAAGTAGAGAGGTGCCATCAAACAACACTTCCCTAATAATGCTACACACATAGAATTTGCTACAGTGCAGCTTTTTACTTTGCAAAATTTGCGCACAAGCTCAAGCTAGCTAGCTCAAGCTCAAGCTCAAGCTAGCTAGCTAGCTCAAGCACAAGCTTGCTAGCTAGCTCAAGCTCAAGCTAGCTAGCTCAAGCTCAAGCTAGCTAGCTCAAGCTCAAGCTAGCTAGCTAGCTCAAGCTCAAGCTCAAGCTAGCTAGCTCAAGCTCAAGCTCAAGCTAGCTAGCTAGCTCAAGCTCAAGCTAGCTAGCTAGCTCAAGCTCAAGCTAGCTAGCTAGCTCAAGCTCAAGCTAGCTAGCTCAAGCTCAAGCTCAAGCTAGCTAGCTAGCTCAAGCTAGCTAGCTAGCTCAAGCTCAAGCTAGCTAGCTAGCTCAAGTTCAAGCTAGCTAGCTAGCTCAAGCTCAAGCTAGCTAGCTAGCTCAAGCTCAAGCTAGCTAGCTCAAGCTCAAGCTAGCTAGCTAGCTCAAGCTCAAGCTCAAGCTAGCTAGCTCAAGCTCAAGCTCAAGCTAGCTAGCTAGCTCAAGCTCAAGCTAGCTAGCTAGCTCAAGCTCAAGCTAGCTAGCTAGCTCAAGTTCAAGCTAGCTAGCTAGCTCAAGCTCAAGCTAGCTAGCTCAAGCTCAAGCTAGCTAGCTCAAGCTCAAGCCAGCTAGCTCAAGCTCAAGCTCAAGCTAGCTAGCTAGCTCAAGCACAAGCTAGCTAGCTAGCTCAAGCTCAAGCTAGCTAGCTCAAGCTCAAGCTAGCTAGCTCAAGCTCAAGCTAGCTAGCTAGCTCAAGCTCAAGCTCAAGCTAGCTAGCTCAAGCTCAAGCTCAAGCTAGCTAGCTAGCTCAAGCTCAAGCTAGCTAGCTAGCTCAAGCTCAAGCTCAAGCTAGCTAGCTCAAGCTCAAGCTCAAGCTAGCTAGCTAGCTCAAGCTCAAGCTAGCTAGCTAGCTCAAGCTCAAGCTAGCTAGCTAGCTCAAGCTCAAGCTAGCTAGCTCAAGCTCAAGCTCAAGCTCAAGCTAGCTAGCTAGCTCAAGCTAGCTAGCTAGCTCAAGCTCAAGCTAGCTAGCTAGCTCAAGTTCAAGCTAGCTAGCTAGCTCAAGCTCAAGCTAGCTAGCTAGCTCAAGCTCAAGCTAGCTAGCTCAAGCTCAAGCTAGCTAGCTCAAGCTCAAGCTAGCTAGCTAGCTCAAGCTCAAGCTCAAGCTAGCTAGCTCAAGCTCAAGCTCAAGCTAGCTAGCTAGCTCAAGCTCAAGCTAGCTAGCTAGCTCAAGCTCAAGCTAGCTAGCTAGCTCAAGTTCAAGCTAGCTAGCTAGCTCAAGCTCAAGCTAGCTAGCTCAAGCTCAAGCTAGCTAGCTCAAACTCAAGCTAGCTAGCTAGCTCAAGTTCAAGCTAGCTAGCTAGCTCAAGCTCAAGCTAGCTAGCTAGCTCAAGCTCAAGCTAGCTAGCTCAAGCTCAAGCTAGCTAGCTCAAGCTCAAGCTAGCTAGCTAGCTCAAGCTCAAGCTCAAGCTAGCTAGCTCAAGCTCAAGCTCAAGCTAGCTAGCTAGCTCAAGCTCAAGCTAGCTAGCTAGCTCAAGCTCAAGCTAGCTAGCTAGCTCAAGTTCAAGCTAGCTAGCTAGCTCAAGCTCAAGCTAGCTAGCTCAAGCTCAAGCTAGCTAGCTCAAGCTCAAGCCAGCTAGCTCAAGCTCAAGCTCAAGCTAGCTAGCTAGCTCAAGCACAAGCTTGCTAGCTAGCTCAAGCTCAAGCTAGCTAGCTCAAGCTCAAGCTAGCTAGCTCAAGCTCAAGCTAGCTAGCTCAAGCTCAAGCTCAAGCTAGCTAGCTAGCTCAAGCACAAGCTTGCTAGCTAGCTCAAGCTCAAGCTAGCTAGCTCAAGCTCAAGCTAG
>NW_027450476.1:0-38666 GCF_964194025.1 Convolutriloba macropyga | reverse complement strand
AGACCGAACAGACCTTAGGCGGGACCGTTGTCCAGACCATTGGCCTGACCGTTGTCCAGACCAATGGCCAGACCGAAAAAACCCTAGGTCAGACAATTGTCCAGACCGTAGGCCAGACCATCCGCCAGACCGTTGTCAAAATTAATGGCCAAACGGAACAGACCTTAGGCCAGACCATTGTCCAGACCGTAGGCCAGACCATCCGCCAGACCGTTGTCCAGACCATTGGCCAGACCAAACAGATCCTAGGCCAGACTATTAGCCAGACTTATTTAAACGTGTATAAGCATCCAATAAATTTTATAATTTATTCGTTTTCATTTTTTTGAATGACAAATGAATATGAGATTTTAAAACGAAATTATTGAAAAAAAACCGTCGATTTAAAGACAAATGCAAATTTCAAAAGAAGGTTAATGAAGTATTCTAATAATCTAGAAGTAGATGTCGTTTACCAATTATGGGCTGCTATTTTGAAAAGCAGTCAATACAGCACCCATTTATACAATTTGGCTCTTATTTGGCTGGACCTCTAGGCCTGGAAATTAGACCTGGAAACACGGGTATTGTCCAGACCGAACACACTGAAATAAGGGTATTGGCCAGACCGAACAGACCGAAATACGGGTATTGGCCAGACCGAACAGACCAAAATATGGGTATTGGTCAGACCGAACAGGCCAAAATTTGGGTATTGGCCAGACCGAACAGACCGAAATATGGGTTTTGGCCAGACCGAACAGACGGGAATATGGGTATTGGCCAGACTGAACAGACCGAAATATGGGTATTCGCCAGACCGAACAAACTAAAATTGCCATTGGCCAGACGGAAGGCGCGACAAATTTTTTCCAGATCATTGTGGACGGTCGCACCGAACCCCCTGTCTGCGACCCAAGTTGGTCTGGCCAAAACCTGTCTTGGGTCGCGGACTTCATCTTGGGAGAGACCAAAGCAAATTCAAAATTGTCTATCGTTACAAACGAGCCTTTAAGTAAATTAAAACGAATCTTCGGTGCACTATCAAATCAAATGAACTATCAAATTAAGTGAATAACTGTTGTAAACGAGGCGTTGGTTCAACATAAACAGTGTTTTTTCCAGGCATAAAATATGTTCTGCAGACCAAAATTCCTACCATCTGCTATTTTGCTACTTTTCTATCAATTTGCGCAACACATAGTCTTTATGTTTTTTAACATCACATAAAGATTTGAAGACCCCAATGCAGACATAAGTTGGACAAATTGGTTCTGTTTAGCCAAGGTATCTTACGTGCTATTGACAGAAAAGGGCGAACACGCAGGATGAATAACAATTAACTAAATTTAGAAAGAACATACGTTTGGAACAGTGGTTAATTTGCAGAGCTATGGAAAAATGACCGTATGGTAACAGTCTTTTTTTATCAAAAGTGCAAAAGTCTTTGTGTTCAAGGACCAATGAAGTTGAGGATCAGAAGTTTTTGGTTCCGAAAAATTTGCATCAGTCAGCAGGGCAACCTCTGATGCTCTGAACACCTTTCATATTACGGAAAACAGTCAATTTATTGTATTTATTTTTTTCTTCACTGGCAATTCAACTCAGTTAGTCAAATCCTGACGATCTGCTGGACTCTTTTTCCAAGTTTAAAGCAGCTGGTACTTCAAAATTATTTACCGAACGCCTTTTGCATGCTATGCAATGTACGGTATCAGACGAATCGCAAAATGCGCTGAGAGAACTCATTAGAGTTAGTAACCACAAGTCTCTTTAGGGAAATTGCTGAAGCTGTTTCACAAACTCTATGCAGGGCATCTTTAACAGCATTTTTGAAAAGAAATTTGGTATTCGGAGTATTGTACTCGAGAAAATCTTGTGGAGTAAAGGAACCCAGAATATATAGAAAATTTCTGCAACTGGATGCGGAGGTGAAATGTTGTCTTTGGCTATGAGATTTTGTCTTTGGATTACATTTTATCTAAACAAAGCAATTTTGAGCATTTAATTAGCCAAAATTTTCATTTTGGAAGCATTTCATAGGATGGATCTTCAGTGGATGGATGTGAATGAATTTTGAGTGCTTTTTTGTGGTCCGCACGTGGTGACCAACTGCAGTTTGCAGTTTTTTTAAATCTGGAGTATAAAACTACGAAAATCATGATCAGGTTTCTTTATTTAGATCTTGTCATCTCTCCCGGGTTGTGCCCCCAGCTTAGTGGGAGCAAATTATTTGCACTCCTTGGCCAGGCGTTTCCGATTTTTCTTAAAGATTTTTTTTGAAATGGCACGTGCTCTGAAACTGAGTGGTGCATAACGTACAAGGGGTAACGAAAAACTACGCAAAATTTTTTGCGAAGAATTGCTTTATATATATATATATATATATATATATATATATATATATATATATATATATATGTATATATATATATATATATATATATATATATATATATATATATATATAAACATATACATATACATATATTTATATATATATATATATATATATATATATATATATATATATAGCAGTATCAAAAAATACGGGCAACCAATGCTTCTTTTTATGCGTCACAATAACGCTTTCAACAAGTACTATTCGGATTACTGTTCTGGAGTTAGTCATAACAGCGCACATTATTTAGTTTTGGAGTGGTGTTGAAGTTTTTTTAATACTGCATTGAATTATATTGCATAAAAAATATTGCCTTTTTTAAATCACTTTTCACGTTTCACCTGGCTCTATTTCAATCACTCTTGACGTTGCCTACAAGTTATATAGGATTGAAGTACTGGAAAACATTCTGTAAGAAAAAATTGTGTGATAGATTATGGTTGCTGCCCTAATTCGACACAGACCAACGCAAATTCAAAATTGGTCTATCGTTGTTACAAACGAGCCTTTAAGTAAATTAAAACGAATCTTCGGTGCACTATCAAATCAAATGAACTATCAAATTAAGTGAATAACTGTTGTAAACGAGGCGTTGGTTTAACATAAACAGTGTTTTTCCAGGCATAAAATATGTTCTGCAGTCCAAAATTCCTACCATCTGCTATTTTGCTACTTTTCTATCAATTTGCGCAACACATAGTCTAAATGTTTTTTTTAACATCACCTAAAGATTTGAAGACCCCAATGCAGACATAAGTTGGATAAATTGGTTCTGTTTAGCCAAGGCATCTTACTTGCTAGTGACAGAAAAGGGTCGAACACGCAGGATGAGTAAAAATTAAATAAATCTAGAAAGAACAGATGTTTGGAACAGTGGTTGTTTTGCAGAGCTATGGAATAATGACCGTGTGGTAACAGTTTTTTTGAGATTATTGAAAGTGAAAAAGACTTTGTGTTCAAGGACCAATGAAGTTGAGGATCAGAATTTTCTGGTTCTGAAAAATTTGCATCAGTCAGCAGGGCAACCTCTGATGCTCTGAACAACTTTCATATTACGAAAAACAGTCAATTTATTTTGTTTATTTTTTTCTTCGCTGGCAATTCAACTCAGTTAGGCAAATCCTGACGATCTGCTGGACTCTTTTTCCAAGTTTAAAGCAGCTGGTACTTCAAAATTATTTACCAAACACCTTTTGCATGCTATGCAATGTGCCGCATCAGACGAATCGCAAAATGCGCTGAGAGAACTCATTAGAGTTAGTAACCACAAGTCTTTTTAGGGAAATTGCTGAAACTGTTTCACAAACTCTATGCAGGTTATCTTTAACAGCATTATTGAAAAGAAAATTGGTATTCGGAGTATTGTACTCGGGAAAATCTTGTGTAGTAAAGGAACCCAGAATATATAGAAAATTTCTGCAATTGGATGCGGAGGTGAAGGTTGGAGCGGAAGCCATTATACTTTCGACTCAGCTTTTGAATGGTAAACAATCACCCATCAATTCCTATGGTAAAGTGCTATATGATTTTTCTAATGCATCCATTTCTATAAAACGACGCAAAAAGTTGGAAACAGATGCTATTTCATTGCCTTTTTAACGATCAGCGTTCTCAACACAGCTGGTGGTTTTTTTGACAAATGTTTACCTGCAGTAAAAGCGGAGTCCAATGGGTCGACCCCTTGAGCCCACTGCTTTTCCTATGAAACTTAAAGAAAATTAAGGAATTGATGCAACACTTACAATTTTTTTGTAACTAGACGACAGAGTCCTGGTGGGCTTGAAACACGATTTTATTAAATGATGGAACTCTGTTCAAGCTTAGTGAAGCTCGCTCTGAGCACCGTTGGGCCTATAAGCCTTAATAGTTGTCAAATGCGGACTTAAGTAGACTTGATAAAAGTATACAATAAACTGATACTTGAGGTCTTGTTATCGGTGGAGCTGCAATAAGACACCAAGAATTTGTCTACAAGAAACTTAACGAGAAGATATAAAATTGTTCCATTATTTGAAAATTTGGACCACATTGATGAACCCTCGCGCGCCGTAGTTATATAGCGCCACTGCATTTACCAAAAAAATGACGTATTCCTTGAATTGGCAAACTCCCAACAATTATGTTATCAAAATAATCAAAATAACCAACAGCGCTCGAAACTTTAGAACGCCGATGGTATCGTTCCTCTAGAAGAGACTTTGTCTCAAACAAACCTACCTTTAACTCTATCAGGTTTGGGTGTTCGCAAAAGCCAAGGTCATTAAAAAAAGTCATACACTGGATTCTTATCCTCTGGAGATTTTTTTCAAAAAAACTACGAAAAGCCTAAAAACTGCAATGTTTTTCACAGAGTAGATTTTTAGCACTAGATAATCCATGTTTATTCGCACGAGACAATCCATGAAGTTCTTGATAACAAAAACTTTCAAGGTCTCAGAGAAAATTTGGTATCCTAAAACAATCTGATAATACCAATTTCAGTTTTCCTTTGTTCTGGGAGTTATTACTTGTTTCAAGTTGGGTTTCCCTGCATGCAGCGCAACAAAAACGCTGGTTCTGCAGAACAGGAGTTTGTGACATCAATGTCGATCAAGCTGTTACGAGACACGGGTTAGAAGACGGACTCATAAAGAGTTTTGACCGGATTTGAGGTTAAATAGTGTCTCATCCCTCATCTGCAAAACCATCGCCAGTCGTTGAAGAAAAAAGAGTATGATGTCAGAAAGTCAATCACGCCCCAAAAAATCTTTGTCACCACATTGAAAGCAGGTCAACCTGCTTCATTTGAGGTAGCTGATAGTTCCCGGCAGCAACGTACCTTTCTCACTGATGCGGCCACGAAGGAAATTGACGCACTTGATGCGACAGAAGAACGAAAATTGTGTCTCCATTGTTTTAACTGCTCAAAAATAGGGATCACATTTGTTGATGTTGTAATTGAAGACCTTGATGGAATATCGATAACTTTCCAAAAAACTCAAGTAACTGGTTTTGTCAATTGACAATCGCTGTTTCCAGACGCAGAGGGGCAGGGGTTGTCATTTGCGTTCATTAAAATAATATAATCTATACTTTTCAAGTACCGATTTTCGGGGATCTATAACAATGATAATAACAGTGAAATTTTATCAGGTCATAGAATTGTTGAATGTGAACAAAATTGTCAACCCAGACTACCAGGGGTATGTAAGTTGTAAATCAAACTGAATGCTCGAGATATTGCCATAAGGACAGAGTTGATAGTTTTGTATTTTGGAGAAAAGATTCTATCCGTTTCTTCAAAAATTATTGCGCTGATCCCAGTGATAATCGACGCGAGACAGAAAAGTTGTTTCTGCTTCATGCTTGGCGGAAGCATAATCAAGAGGACAAACGAGATTAAGAGCTCGCCCAGACCTCAAATAAACAAGCAGTTCTGTGCAAGTCATTAGGTATCGAACTATGTTCCAACATACCTCTCAAATTTGTCAAAATATTTTTTGGGTCTTTCTCATTACAACCCACTTAATGCCCATATAGCCCACTTAATGTATAGTTGCCATCACGGGGGGGGGGCGTTGTAAATCATTTGACCGCACTAAGATCGTGGTGTATAATGAGAAAGGTTTTGTTTGCTATCAGAGAATTGATTTGTTCGACTGTTGGCAATAAATACTCATTTGAACCTTATACAGTATCGAAGAGGCAGATGTGGACCATTATGTGAACAATTCGTTTTGATTTACAACCTACTTACTACCGGTAGTCGTCTCGGCTAACAATTTCGGTCATTTTCAACAACTCTATGACCCGATAAAATTGCTCTTTTTGACAATACAAAAAGCAAAAAAAAAAGAAATTTCCAAGAGTCTTATACCCACTTTTTAAACATTTGTTTTGCAAAACAACACACTTACTACTGGTAATCTGGGATATTAGTTTGGTTTCTTTTCAACAACTCTATGATACAATAGAACTTTGCTATTTTTAAAAATATGATCTGCGAAAAATTGGATATTTCAAATTTCAAAAATCAAAAACATTGTGTTGAAGCCATTAAAACCAAAAAAATGTCAGAAAAATCAACAGTTGAACTTACGCACACCTTTTTGTGATTTATCTCTATGTTTTGGGTGTGTAGCCCTCCTCCTTCTCTCAACCGGGCTGAGACCGGCTAAGGCGGAGTTACAAATAACAATAGATTTTGAGAAGATCACTAGACAAAAAAAAACGAAGCTCAAACTTAATCTCCAAACAAAATAAAATATAATAAATCAAAAACAAAGTCGTAGGACATAACGATCATTGTAACAAGCGAAAAAGTGAATTTTTCCGAGTGTCAGACCTATTTTTATTCTAGGACCATTTGGAGAACTATTCTTTTCGATTTACAACCTACATACTACTACTTCTATGGGATATCAATTTCGTTCAATTTACACAACTCTATGACCCGGTAAAATTTCTCTCTTTTTCAAATTATAAATAGCGAAAAAGTCGAATTTTTCAAATGTCAGACATACTTCTTTGCTAGGACCATTTTGCAACTCATTCTTTTTTGCAATACACTCTACATTCTACTGGTAGTATCTGATATCAATTTGGTTCACTTTCAACAACTCTTTCATGTTCAGATGTGTACTGCGAAATTTAACCACGAACAAGCTTATAACTGTCATGATCAGAACGCTGGACACAGAAAATTTCATACTGATTTAGTACCAAAAAACCATGACAATACCAATTGGAGAAGACCGAAAAAACAACAACAACAAATTAGCAATAAATTTTTGGTTAGTTTGGTTTAATACGTAGGAAAGCGTCAGTACGATGGGTTCTTTGGCATTGTCGAACGTATGAATGTTTCGATATTATCCATTTTCGACGCAAAAGAGATTTGGTGTTTTCAGAATCAGAAGATTCGGTCTGTTTGGTATTTAAACATAAGACACCGTTGGTATGTTGGGTTTAAGAATTAAGAAATTATTGGTTTCATTCATAGAAAAATTTGCATATTTTTTGTTGATAATGTCATCAAACGTTATGATGGCATTCTTTCTGCAGAAAGGTCAAACGTACCTCTTAGAGAAACACTCAGAAGGAATATGCATATTTATTAAAATTCTTTTTTAGCTCTTTCTTAAAACTTATTGAACAAATATACATCCCTGGTTTATATCTGATTTCAAAAATGTAGCATACCTCTTGAAAATTGATGTAAAATGTTTTTAATGATTCACATTTATTGAGTTTTGACACACTTTCCTTTTAATTACAATCAAAGTCGTTGATGACTGATTGCGTTAGAAATTGATTGTGACAACCTTTTTTTCTTTGGTCTTCTGGAGTAATCTGCTTTTAAAACCCAGAGCAAGAGAGTTCCTGTTATTTCTCTCAACAATTCCAAATCTCTATTGTAATTGAAAACCGACGAAACCGAATCTCATTTCCGTTTAAAAAACGCAACATGGAATCTCTCATACGATTAAATAACGAACAAAGACTATTGAAATGCCCACTAAAAAATTCTAGGCACTTTCTACGTTTAAAAACCAAATAATTCTCAACTAGGGCTAAGATCAGGGCATTCGAAAGTATAGGTTATGTTACTCTGATGAAGACTCTGATAAACTGTGGAATTAATTGCAAAACGCGGGGAGGTTCAAATATTAAGTCACCATTTCGATAGTGAAAAAGTCAAATAGCATTGCCGGAAACACGCAACTTGAGTGATTTGCACTCCAGGAACGAGAAACTTGCAACCTGCATACTACTGGTAATGTGGAATATCAACTTTGTTCACTTTCAACAACTGTATGAATCGATAAAATTTCTCTCTTTTTGAAAGGATAAAAAAGAAAGAAATCGAAACTTTCAAGAGTCAGACCTACGTTTTTTCTAGGAACATGATGCGAATCAATTTTTTCATTTTCAACAACTCTATGACCCAAAGAAATTCCCCTCTTTTTGAAAATATTTCAGAAAAAATTTCAAAAAAAATTTTGAAAAAAAGGCTTGTCAAACGGAAATTTTGACTTTTTTGCATATTAAATTTTTGAAAATAGTAAAAGGAGTTGTAAGTCAAAAGGAAAATTGGGCAAACGTTTCTGGAAAAAAATAGGTTTGTCACGCGGAAGTATTCACTTTTTGCCAAATATCTATTTCTTGTTTATTATACTTTTTGAAGAAGTAAAAATTTCGCTAGAAAACAAAATATTTTGATAAAACATTTTAAAAGGAGACATTGAGACTAAAAACAGGAAATAATCTTATTTCTAGTTAAGTCACAAAGATGCTTTTTGTTGACTTACAGCCTGTATATCAGGGCTAGTCTGGGGTTGCAATAGGCTTCACTTGATGAAATTTTCTGAACAGATAGAAAAACTTCTTTTTCTAAAGTTAAAGGTTGAAAAGTTCAAAAAAGAATGGCCAGATTGCAGAAATAAAATAAAATACAAAGAATTAGACAGTTTTTAATTTGACGTAGTTCTGCTCATACTGCTTGAGGATTGATAATCAATGAACTGAATCATTGAAGCAAAATTGGAACAATTGCGCTTGAGAGTAGTCACTGGTACTTCAACAACTTCTTTATTCTCATCCACAAGAAAACCGAATGCCAAATATTTTGCAAAATCAGTTTTTACAAGCCTTATTTTTCGTAGCATCTCAAATTTTCACATTTTCTCAAATAACACATCCCGTCGTATCATTTCTAAAAAGAAACAAGATTTCGCCAACGATGAGATTGTCCTGCTTTACAGTGACAAAGTTATCAGCAGCTGAACAGCGTCCGTAAGCAAACGATCACAGGAACTTGTTTGCAAAACTGCGAGAGAAAAGTTGGTACGAGGTATTTTCGTTTAACTTCAAACTTTTAACTTCCTGGAAACAGCTTATTGAGGAAGTCAATCAGCCATCTCGAATGTTTTTTTTTGCAACCACTTAGTGAGAAAAAACCTTTTTACTAACAACTGGCATTGATTATCAGTCCCTTTTAGAGGAACAATTAAAAATCTGTTTGCTGATTCGAACAGGGCAGCTGATGCAGTAAAAAACGGGTCAAAACTTTTTACTTGCCGTGTCAGGTACCTCAACAGGTGAAGTTGACTCAATTCGTTCTGTTTTATTGGCCATGCTTCTGCAAAATTGGTTTGGGAGGGTGGCACAGAAATGGCAGAGCTCAGTAGTATCAAACTTTTCTCGAATGGCGAAAACAGATTTTTGAGGTCTAATTCTTCATCAATTATGTCTTCACTGTGCGAAAAAGAAGGAGGAACTATTGGAGACAAATATAATATATTGGCTTTCAGCTCCTTAGCTCTCAAATTTGACAAATTATCCAAAACTCTAACGGAATATTTCAGCTTTTCCGGGAGTAATACAAAAAGGAGAAATTCTTTAAAATCTTTCTTCTCAGATGAAAGCATTTTGTCATAAAAATATCCAAGAAGATATTTGGTAACACTGAATAAATGGTACACGGGATCTATTGGCCATGAAAAGGGCTGATTGGGTATGAAACTCAAATTCTTGTTCCTTCATTTTACATCCTGTGTTTGGAGCTCACAGTCGGTTTTACTGCCGTATTTCAATCTCAATTCATCAATGCTGCCTATTTTTCCAAATCCGATAGATTTACCAAGTGGGAATTGTGAGATCTCATAGTGAAATGATCTGCATGCTGGTAACAGTGAGCTCCAGCTTAATGTGCTCCTCTTTGTGTGCATGAAGTGCAATCAAAAAACACGCTGCAATGTATCATCTTCAACACTTTAAATTTGCCAATCAGATCTTCGGAAAAAAGTATAAGTTTGAAGACAACTTTGATCTCTTTCCCGTTAAAGACAAGTGACTCAGGACTAATACGTCCTGTTCTATATGAGACAGCACGGTTTTGAAATCAGGACTGGCGGACCCTACAAAAAGGTAAACTGGCCCAATAATTTCGAACGCCTGCCCTCACTTTGGAGGAAGGTCTCCAACAGTTAAAAAGAGTCCACCGCCTATCGGCTGGGGACTTGTTCTTAGCTGTAGCAGATATTGGACTAACTTGGAGACAGCAGCTGCGTCTGTTTTTACATGGAGGCTATCTGTTGCTACCTTTTCAATAAAAAACTTAGGCTTGCGTGTTTCTTCGCCACTTATCTTCTCATTTGCATTTAAAAAACAGTCAACAAGCAACCTGGAATCGATATCCAAAAAAGTAAGAAATTTGATGAGAATGAGCTGGGCGACTGCGATGATTATTTTTTCGATTTCATATTGGTCACAAAATTCTTAGAACACCTTTTCAACGGTCCAGGGCATGATGGCACGATCAGCAGAAAGCTCTTGATCTCTTTTCAAAAGATCGTTAGGTATCCAAACCATTATGCTTTGACACTAAGGCAATCAGAGATGCAGTCAAAATGACAGGAGATACTACAGAAAACGCGTTTAAACGAAAAGAGCAGAAATGCTTATCACAAAATGAGTTTTTTTCGTCTGATTTGAGCTGGAAGAGCGGCGGCTGCCACTTATGTCAAGACTCTTAGAACTGCAGCTGTTCTCATTCAACTCAGCATCAATGTTGTTTTTTCTAATAAGGTAATGGAGCCTTCGAATGGACACGTTTCAATGTCTGCCTTTTCATCAAATTCCATGGAAAATTAATGTCATTAGAATTTTCCACAGCTTTCTGTTCTTCTACATACAACTTAATTCTGGGCATAAAGCTCGTCGCTTTGATGTTCGGAAAATTTGAGCATTTGGAGAGGACTCATGGGTGCACTCATCTCCAGGATGAAATCATTGTGACCGCAGAGACAATTAACGTTCCCTTCTACAAAGTAATTGGCGCTACAAAAGTCAGAAGCCCAGAAATGTCACGAATATAATCCGGAGAACGAAGCAGTTCGATTGATCTGCCATTGAAGCCCCGACGTATATATTATTCTCAACTCGGTCGGTATGGGTGGTTGACCCATCTCGCTACTCCATCTAATATCTTCTCTCCTTCCATCAAAGACCAGTCATCGAGCTCTCAGTTCACTGTTTTTTTCCGAATAAATCAACTGTGTTTTCTTTCACCCCAGATTTCAGTGTTCGACCATTTCAATCTACTTGACAAAAGCCGCCAACTTTGTCTCGTTCAGTCCTTAATCCACCTTCAGAAGATGCTGAATAAAATTTTACCAGGCCATCACACAATTTACTGAATTGACAGTTAGAGTTCGCAATCTCAAGAACCAAAGTCATTCTTATCGATTCTACAAACTATCTGATTATAATTTAACTCAAGAACAATCTCCATCATACAAACAAACAAAACATTAAACTTATATTAGCTGCACAAAACCTGTTAGAAAAAGAGTACAAAAAAACTTATTGCATCCTGGTAAAACGCAGTTGCATTCAAAGCATTGAGTAAAAATTTTTTTGTTTGAAGTTTAAACATGGCTCCCCGTGCAAAAAGTGAAGTGACTTAAAATTTTCTGAATTTTGTTTTTGAGTACTTACTCAACATAAATAACTGTGTTGCAATTTATTCTTAATCAAAATCCGCATTTTCATCATCTTCTTTATTCACAAAATGGGCGACCTTCGCCGCAGGAGGCTTTTTCGCTCTGGGTTAGCTTGGTTGGCCGCATTTTTTGCCTTCAAGAAAGCAAGTCGTGGTTTGACTGGATTTTTGTGCTCCACAGCATCTAAAAGCAAAATAGTTTGTGTCAATAAAATCTGAACTTGCCTCCAGTATAAAACACACGAAAAGTCAGTTACATTAACCTGAAATCAGATCTGTATTGAGAAAATGGCAACTGAAACCTAAATATTCTGACCAATATTTTCTGACAGCGGAATGTTCGCTCTCTATGACATCTGAGGTCAAACAGTCCAAGCCAAACAAATCTTTTGACAATTTTTTTTTCGAGAATTGATGGATGGGGCCCGGTTTTTAACGCTTCATAAGACCTTCAACGTTCAATTCAAAACGTTTTGTGGGATATGTTGCCAGAAGATGAGGAACTCCTTAATGTTTTTGCAGCCGTGCTCTTGCAGCTGTTTAATTCCCGTCATTTCTTCCCGATAAAACATATGAAAATTTCACAGGTCTTCATTCTTCGAAGAAACAAAAAAGCGTTAAGAAATAAAGCATAGGTATGGGGGGACACTTAATTTTCTTACTTCGTACAAATAATTTAAATGAAGGAAAAAATACAAACAAACTTTGGCCAACTTAAGCTTAATCTGTGAAAAAACATTTTTTGAGTTGCAAAGTAGGTTGAAGAATCGGTAGTTGGCTGGCATCACAAAATGATTCTCTTTCAGAAAAATCTTTGGTCATCAAAGAAAGAAAAATAATTAGAGAATAAGAGAAATAAAGATTAAAGCCAGGGGATAAATTACGTTTTTTCTTGTCAAGCGACAGTGGTCCCCCTTGATGAGCTACATCCACACAAAAGTGGTAACCTACATACTTTTCCGAAATTATAAAAAGCGAAAGAGTCGAAATTTCGAAGTGTCATACCTACTATTTTCTAGGGCCATTAGGTGAACCATTCTTTTTGATTTGAAACTTAGTTGCTACTGTAAGTCTGAGAAAACAATTTGATTCACTTTCGCTTACTCTATGATCCAAAAAAATTTCACATTTTTTAAAAGATTGGGAAGAACATTTTTGGAAGATTGGATTCCCAATTGTCATACCTGTTTTTTTTCTAGGACCATTAGGGGAACCATTCTTTCTGATTTACAACGTAAGTTCTACTCGTAGGCTGGGATATGAATTTGACTCACTATCAACGACCCCATGGTCCGATCATTTTTCTCTCTTTTTAAAAAAATAATAATAGAAAAAGTGGACATTTCCAAGTATCAGACCTATCTGTTTAGGACCATCAGGAATTTCATTCCTTTGATTTAAAACCTGTATGCCACTGATAGTCTGGGCTGCAATTTGGTTCAATTTCAGCAACTCTACGGCAAGAAAGTTGAAATTTACAAGTGTCAGACCTCCTTTTTTCTAGGACCATTAGCTGAATCATTCTCTTGTATTTAAATTGTGCATACTGCCGATAGTCTTGGTAATGAATTTTATCCATATTCAACAATTCTATTTCTCTTTTTATTAAAAAAAAACAAAATTTTCAAGTTTCAGACCTCTCTTTTCATGACCATTAGGAGTATCGTTCTTTTGAATTTACAACCTAAATATTACTGGTAGTATGGTTATCAATTTCATTCATTTTCGACAACTATAAAACCCGATAAATTTTTGTTTTTTTTTTAAATAGCAAACCGAAGTGGTCAAAAGTTTCAATTGTCTGACCTACTTTTTTAGGATCACTAGTAGAATAATTTTTTTACAAACTTCATAAAGTTGGTAGTAATCTGGGTTATCAATTTCTTTCACAATCAACAACCATATGACCCGTTAAAATTTCTCTTTTTAAGAAAGAAAAAAACCAAGAGGTCTAAACTTCCAAATGTCAGAACTACTTTTTTCCTAGGTCCATTAGGATTACCATTTTTTTATTTGCAACCTACAAAAAACGGGTAGTCTGGATTATCAATTTCAAACACCTTCAACAACTATATGAGCCGATAAAATTTCTCTTTTTAACTAAATAAAAAAAGCAAAGAGGTCGAAATTTTCAATTGTAAGACCTACATGTTTTTCTAGGATCATTAGGAGTGTCATTCTTTTTGGTTTACAGCCTACAGAACACTGGTAGTCTGGGTTCTCAATTTGAATCACTTTCAACAACTATATGATCCTGTAAAGTTTCTCTTTTTAAATAAAAATAAAGGATATAAAAGAGTGTTTTTAGTGATTCTGTTGGTCATCTAGCTCTAGCCCTGTAGAATCACTAAAAACAAACCACTTGCTGTACAAAGGAGCAAGCACAAACATGAAGAAATTTTCAGAACTGTTGAAGTTAGACGCATAAGTTATTTCATATTTCAATTAAGTACTTGTATGCCAAAAATTCCTAAAACAAAATTCAAACTAGATACAAAGCTAAAACTAGATTAAGTGAATTGATAGAAGTCGCTACAAAGAAAATCCAAATTACAACATCTTCAAGAAAACAGTAGGAGCAATCAATGGCGAAGAAAATATCGTTATAAACCGGTACTATTTTGCACCAAAGAAAGTACATTTTAGGCATCTTTTTCTCCGCATTCAATCTAAATTTGGGTAACAACACAATCTTCGTTTTCTGATCTATACCTTAACATCTGATTCTATAAATATTAGGAACTTGCATTATTCTGTTTCTCATTTTGTTTCATTCAATAGCAATATATATATATATATATATATATATATATATATAAATATATATATATATATATATATATATATATATATATATATATATATATTCGATAATCTCAATTCATTTTGGACCTAAAGTTTTCATCTTTTTACTGGGAAGTGAATATGACCAAATTCCGTTGTTAAAGTGCTATGTTTTTAAATGGCAAGCATGACCGAGTCAGTTTGCTTTCAAAACACTAATTTTTATCAATATTTGTCCAGTAGTTTTGGAGAAACAGCCATTTGCGTATATTTCACTTTTTGGTAACGTCTCCTTAACTTCTTAATTGCCATTTAGTTAGTTCAACTCGCCTTATCAAGATCTTTTCAACGATAAATGTTCCATATATATATATATATATATATATATATATATATATATATATATATATATATATATATATATATACATAGCTTCTTATCGTTTTCTCATCTCTTACCCGGGTTAAAAAACTCATCGAAAAAAAAACCCTGTACACAATTCAACTTCCTCAAAATATTTGCGGATCATGAATTCTATCTAAAACACTCAATTGAGCTTAGTATAGTAGTACTTTGGAATAAAAGAACTCTAAAACAGTTACCAGATTTCTGCAGGATCTCTGCGCTCCCATTAAATTACAGCGATTGAGGATTATCTCTCCCGTCTCGGATACCACTTCAGTGCCCTCTACTAGCTTTCTTTACCTCCCTCAATACTGTTCTATCATTTCATTTACTACTCAAAAAATTAGGCCTCCTTTGTTCTGGCTCACTAGTGTACTGCGAAACACTCTCTTCACACTCCCCTGCAGTCTAGCTAACAAGAACGTGAAAAAGACAGAGTGCGGACAGGTTCGAAAATTTTACAAGCCAACACAGCTGCGCTAGGAGGAAGGTAGACCAAATTTCAAGTGGTATATATATTAAAGTTATTAAACAATGAAGGAAACTCTAAAAAAGACCAAAAATTCAAAAAATATGCAACTATTTTATAAACACAGATGCGTCTTACGGCGAAAAATGACTACACTTAAAAACAATTTTTTTTGGGTTGTGATATAAATCTAATTTTGTGATGTTTTTTATTTTCTATGTAGGTTTTTTTGCGGAATTTCTTTGTACCAAAGCGAAAAACAAAACCAAAAGAGATAATATACAGATATTTATTGTTCTTTCGTCTTCTAATCTACAAGTCATTTCAACTTGCGAAAGATTTTCCTCAGCTTTTTCAATTTTTCCCGGAGGAAAGTCACAGGGGGTTTTCAGAAAACTGTTTCCCATGGAGATCTTGTGAGGACACCAATTGATAAGCAAGATTCAAAAAAACTGAAACTCAACAGAAAAAGTTTTGACGATTTTTTTCAATTTTTTTTCAAAATATCATTTTATTTGCCCATGTAAAAACAGAAACTCATTCGTGAAAACTGACTAATTAATCCTATTGATCAAAAAGAAACAGCAAAATGTTCAAACTGGTTCTGTTGTTTTTTTAAGTTTATTTTCCCGGTTAATTGTTCTGAGACGTCCCACGAACCGTTTTTGTTTGTTTTCATTTTAGAATGCACCATTTTTGATTAAGTTTGACTACTGATAAAGAATTAAGTCATGTAAAAGCAAACTTTGAAAAAAATTGGATTCGTTCCGCTTCACCTTCCAGTGATTTCTTTGACCCCTAGTTACAAATTGTGAGATGGGATATTAAACGATACTAAGTATAAACAGTGTGCTTTCATCCAGAGGTCACAGAAGACATAGGTTCACTAAGCTGGGGGAGGGGCAAAACAGAATAAAAACAAAAATTCCGATTTAGATGCTTTCAGTTTTTGTTATCAGGAAAACATTTTGAAAAAAGAGTTATACATTTTTGTCAATACCTTGGTCAAAACCTATCAGACCGCAATTAACTAGACTGAGGTTTTCTTTTTTGACGTTACCCACAATAACAATAATTTTTTATATTTATATTTTTTATATTTTTTATATATTCTTTAAGGCAGTAATGAAATGAAAAAATTGTGCAAACCAAATGACCGAAATTGCGGGGTTTTTATTCAGTACTTGTTATTATTCATTGAACAAATAGGCGCCCACAAAAAATTAACGTAGCAAGCAATATTTTGTAACAACTACCATCAACTCCTTATCAACATTAATAATATCATCCAATGAATAGTTTTTAGCCCTCACAGGCTTGCAAAACCGAGGCGTTGCAACTGAAAGATTAGATTATACTTTCATACATACATATACGTACATATATGTGTATATCAATATATATGCATATGGTTCTAGCAGATTCTTCTTGGTTCTGAGAGAAACGCTCTTAGAGGCAGGAGCCCTTTTATTTTTTAGTGCCCTGTTTTGTGCCTCTCATGTGCGTTATTTTAAGCATGTTTTTGTAGTCGTCAGGTTTGCTGTTGACCAGTTTTTCCTTGTTTTTGGGGTAATTTCGGGAACTATTTTCGTTCATTATATTTTCTTCCAAACTTTTGACGCTTGATTCTTAATATTTCTTGCACTGAAGCTATATACAATTATCAATTGATTACACTGAAAGATCTGAGGGCTCGCAGTGGCAATTAATTAAATTTTTGAAGAAGAAACTTAAGAAAATTCTAGGTAATCTGGTTGTAACTAAATTTTCTAACAGATTACTCTTGGTTCTGAGAGAAACCCTTTCAGAACTAAGAGCCTTTTTAGTGTCCTGTTTTGCGCTTCTCACGTGAGTTATTTTAAGCATGTTTTTGAAGTCGTCAGGTTGGCTGTTGACCAATTTTTCTTTGTTTTTGGGGTCATTTCGGGAACTCTTTACGTACATTACATTCTCTTCCATACTTTTGACGCTTGATTCTTAATCTCTGTTGCTCTGAAGCTATATACAATTATCAATAGATTAAACTGAAACATCTGTGGGCTCGCAGTGGTAATGGATTAAGTTTCTGAAGAAAAAAATATAAAAAAAATTCTGTTAATCTGTTAGTAACTAAAGTTTCTAACAGATTACTCTTGGTTCTAAGAGAAACCCTCTCAGAATCAAGAACGTTTTCATTGTTTTTTGATTGCACTGTTTTGCGCCTCTCATGTGCGTTATTTTAAGCATGTTTTTAAGGTCGTGAGGTTTGCTGGGGACCAGTTTTTTTGTTGTTTTTTGTGTAATTTTGGGAACTCTTTTCGTACATTACATATTCTTCCAAATTCCTGACGCTTGATTGTTAATCTTTCTTGTACTGAAGCTATATACAATTATCAATAGACTAAATTGAAACATATGAGGGCTCGCAGTGCCAATGGTTTAAGTTTTTGAAGAAAAAACTTAAGAAAATTTTAGGTAATCTGTTAATAACTAAAAATTATAACAGATTACTCTTGGTTCTGCGAGGAGATCTCTCAAAACCAAAAGCCTTTCTATTTTCTGAGTACCTTGCTTTGCTCCTCTCGCATGCGTTTTTTGAAGCATCTTTTTGAAATCGTCAGGTTTGCCTGGGACCAATTTTTCTGTGGTTTTGGGGTAATTTCGGGAAATCTTTTCGTAAATTACATTCTCTTCAATACCATTGACGCTTGATTCTTAATCTTTGTTGCTCTGAAATTACAAAAAAAGATCATTAGTTTACAATGAAATATCTGTGGGCTCGCAGTGGCAATGGATTAAATTTTTGAAGAAAAACTTAAAAAAAAATTTTAGGTAATCTGGTTGTAACTAAAGTTTCTAGCAGATTACTCTTGGTTCTGAGAGAAACCCTCTCAGAGCCAAAAATTTTACTATTTTCTTGATTTCCCTGTTTTGCGCCCCTCACGTGCCTTTTTAAAGCATGTTTTCGAAGTCGTCAGGTTTGCTGTTGACCAATTTTTCATTGTTTTTGGGGTAATTTCGTGAACACTTTTCCTACATTACATACTCTTCCATAATTTGACACTTGATTTTAAATCTTTGTTGCTCTGAAGCTATATAAAATTATCAATAGTTTACAATGAAATATCTGTGGGCTCGCAGTGGCAATAAATTAAGTTTCTGAAGAAAAAATTTAAAAAAATTTTAGTTAATCTGATAGTAACTAAATTTTCTAACAGAATACTCTTCGTTCTGAGAGAAACCCTCTCAGAACCAAGAACCTTTTCATAGTTTTTTGATTGCCCTGCTTCGCGCCTCTCACGTTCGTTATTTTAAGCAGGTTTTTGAGGTCGTGAGGTTTGCTCGAGACCAATTTTTTGTTGCTTTGGGGGTAATTTTGGGAACTCTTTTCGTACATTACATATTCTTCCAAACTCTTGACGCCTGATTCTTAATCTTTCTTGTAGTGACGCTACATACAATTATAGATAGATTGTATTGAAACATATGAGGGCTCGCAGTTGCTATGGGTTAAATTTTTGAAGAAACTTAAGAAAGTTTTAGGTAATCTTGTTGTAACTAAAGTTTCTAACAGATTACTCATTGTTCTTATAGAAACCCTCTCAGAACCAAGAGCCTTTCTTAGTGTCCTGTTTTGTGCCTCTCACTTGGGATATCATAAGCATGTTTTTGAAGTAGTCAGGTTTACTGGGGACCAGTTTTTCTTTGTTTTTCGGGTAATCTCGGGAACTCTTTTCGTACATTACATTTTCGTCCAAACGTTTGACGCTTGAATATTAATCTTTCTTGCACTAAAGCTATATACAATTATCAATAGGTTACACTGAAACATCTTGGTGCTCGCAGTGGCAATCGATTAATTTTCCGAAGAAAAACTGAATGAAATTTTAGGTAATTTGTTAGTAACTAAAGTTTCTAACAGATTACTCATGGTTATTAGAGAAACCCTCTCAGAACCAAGAGCCTTTCTTAGTGTCCTGTTTTGTGCCTCTCACGTGGGTTATCATAAGCATGTTTTTGAAGTAGTAAGGTTTACTGGGGACCAGTTTTTCTTTGTTTTTCGGGTAATTTCGGGAACTCTTTTCGTACATCGTAATTTACATATTCTTCCAATCTATTGACGCTTGATTCTTAGTCTTTCTTGCACTGAAGCTATATATACATTTATCAATTGCCTACATCAAAACATCTGTGGGCTCGCAGTGGCAATGGATTAAGTATCCGAAGAAAAAACTTAATAAAATTTTAGGTAACCTGTTAGTACCTAAGGTTTCTAATAGATTACTCTTGGTTCTGAGAGAAACCCTCTCAGAACCATGAATCTTTTATTTTTTTTCTGAGCGCTCTGTTTTGCCCCTCTCATGTGAGTTATTTTAAGCCTGTTTTTGGAAGTCGTCAGATTTGCTGGGGAACAATTTTTCTTTGTTTTTCGGGTAATTTTCCTTGTACTTTACTTTTTTCTACATCGTACATCGTACTTTACATTTTCTTTCAAACTTTTGACGCTTGATTCTCAATCTTTCTTGCACTGAAGCTATAGAAAATTATCAATATATTACACTGAAAAATCTGTGGGCTAGCAGTGGCAATGGAATAATTTTCTGAAGAAAAAACTTCATACAATTTTAGGTAATCTGTTAGTAACTAAAGTTTCTAACAAATTACTCTTGGTTCTGAGAGGAACCCTCTTAGAAACACGAGCCTTTTTGTTTTTTTTTTGAGTGCCCTGTTTTGCTCTGCTCACGTGCGTTATCATAAGCATGTTTTTGAAGTCGTCAGGTTTGCTGGGGACCAGTTTTTCTTTGTTTTTCGGGTAATTTCGTGAACACTTTTCGTACGTTACATTTTCTTCCAAACTTTTGACGCTTGATTCTTAATAATTCTAGCACTGAAGCTTTATAAAGTTATCAATAGATTACAGTGAAACATCTGAGGGCTCGCAGTGGCAATGGAATAATTTTCTGATGAAAAAGCTTAACAAAAGTTCAGGTAATCGGTTAGAAACTAAAGTTTCTAACTGATTACTCTTGGTTCTAAGAGAAACCCTCTCAGAACCATGAATCTTTTATTTTTTTCTGAGTGCTCTGTTTTGCCCCTCTCATGTGAGTTATTTTAAGCATGTTTTTGGAAGTCGTCAGATTTGCTGGGGAACCATTTTTCTTTGTTTTTCGGGTAATTTTCCTTGTACTTTACTTTTTTCTACATCGTACATCGTACTTTACATTTTCTTTCAAACTTTTGACGCTTGATTCTCAATCTTTCTTGCACTGAAGCTATAGAAAATTATCAATATATTACACTGAAAAATCTGTGGGCTCGCAGTGACAATGGAATAATTTTCTGAAGAAAAAACTTAATACAATTTTAGGTAATCTGTTAGTAACTAAAGTTTCTAACAAATTACTCTTGGTTCTGAGAGAAACCCTCTCAGACACAAGAGCCTTTTTGTTTTTTTTGAGTGCCCTGCGTTATCATAAGCATGTTTTTGAAGTCGTCAGGTTTGCGGGGGTTAAGTTTTTCTTTGTTTTTTTTTTGGTATTTTCGGGAACTCTTTTCGTACATTACATTTTCTTCCAAATTTTTGACGCAAGAGTCTTAATCTTTCTTGCACTGAAGCTATATACAGTTCTCAATAGATTACACTGAAACATCGGAGGGCTCGCAGTGACAACGGTTTAAGTTTCTGAAATAAAACGTTAATAAAAATTTAGGTAATATGTTAGTAATTAAAGTTTCTAACAAATTACTCTTGGTTCTCAAAGAAACCCTCTCAGAATCAAGAGATTTTTATTGTCCTGTTTTGAGCCCCTCACGTGAGTTTTTTTAGGCATGTTTGTGAAATCGTCAGGTTTGCCGGGGACCAATTTTTCTTTGTTTTTCGGGTAATTTCGGGAACTCTTTTCGTTTATTACATTTTCTTCCAAACGTCTGACGCTTGATTCTTAATCTTTCTTGCACTGAAGCTTTTTACAATTATCAATAGATTACACTGAAAAATCTGAGGGCTCGCAGTTGCAATGGATTAGGTTTCTGAAGAGAAAATTTAAGAATATTTTAGGTAATCTGTTGGTAACTAAAGTTTCTAACAGATTACTCTTGGTTCTGATAGAAACCCTCTCATAACCAAACACATTTTAATTTTTTTTCTGAGTGCCCTGTTTTACCCCTCTCACGTGCGCTATCATAATCATGTTTTTGTAGTCGTCAGGTATGCTGTGGATAAATTTTTCTTTGTTTTTCGGGTAATTTCGGGAACTCTTTTCGTACATTATATTTTCTTCCAAACTTTTGACGCTTGAATATTAATTTTTCTTGCACTGAAGCTATATAAAATTCTCAATAGATTACAATACTGAGGGCTCGCAGTGGCAATGGATTCGGTTTCTGAAGAAAAAACTTAAAAAAATTTTAGGTAATCTGTTATTAACTAAAGTTTCTAACAGATTACTCTCGGTTCTGTGAGAAACCCTCTCAGAACCAAGAACTTTTTTATATTCTTTGAGTTCCCTGTTTTGCTTTTTTCACGTGCGTTCTTTAAGCAGGCTTTTGAAATCATCAGGTTTGCTGGGGACCATTTTTTTTGTTTTTCGGGTAATTTCGGGAACTCTTTTCGTTCATTACATTTTCTTCCAAACTTTGACGCTTGATTCTTAATCTTTTTTGCACTGAAGCTATATACATTTATCAATTGATAACACTGAAACGTCTGAGGGCTCGCAGTAGCAATGGATTAAATTTTTGAAGAAAACCCTAAGAACAATTTAGGTAATCGGTTAGTAAATAAAGTTTGTAACAGATTACTCTTGGTTCTGAGAGAAACGCTCTCAGAACCAAGAGCTTTTTTATTTTTTGGAGTGCACTGCTTCGCACCTCTCACGTGTCTCATCAAAAGCATGTTTTTGAAGTCTTCAGGTTTGCTGGGGACCATTTTTTTTTCGGGTAATTTCGGGAACTCTTTTCGTTCATTACATTTTCTTCCAAACTTTGAAGCTTGATTCTTAATCTTTCTTGCACTGAAGCTATATACAATTATCAAATGATTACACTGAAACATCTGAGGGCTCGTAGTGGCAATGGTCTAAATTTTGAAGAAAAACCTAAGAATATTCTAGGTAATCGGTTAGCAACTAAAGTTTCTAACAGATTAATCTTGGTTCTCAGAGAAACCCTCTCAGAACCAAAAACTTTTTTTTGTTTTTTGGAGTGCCCAGATTTGCACCTCTCACGTGGCTTATCATAAGCATGTTTTTGAAATCGTCAGTAATGCTGGGGACCAGTTTTTCAGTTTTTCTCTCTTAATTGGGTAATTTCTGGAAATCTTTTTGTACAATACTTTTTCTTCCAAAATTTGACGCCTGATTCTTAATCTTTCTTGCACTGAAGCTATATACAATTATCAATTGATAACACTGAAACGTCTGAGGGCTCGCAGTGGCAATGGTTTATTTTCTCAAGAAAAAACTATATACATGCTACATACAATTATCAATTGATTACACTGAAACATCTGAGGGCTCAAAGAGGCAATGGATTAAAATTTTGAAGAAAAACCTAAGAATATTTTAGGTAATCTGTTAGTAACCAAAGTTT
Organism: Convolutriloba macropyga; assembly: GCF_964194025.1. NCBI lineage: Eukaryota > Metazoa > Xenacoelomorpha > Acoela > Convolutidae > Convolutriloba > Convolutriloba macropyga. The sequence continues at coordinate 15,575 of NW_027450476.1, read as the reverse complement.
CTAACAGATTACTCTTGGTTCTGAGATAAACCCACTCAGAAAGAAGAGCTATTTTGTTTTTCGAGTGCCCTGTTTTGTTCCGCTCACGTGCGTTATCATAAGCATGTTTTTGAAGTCGTCAGGTTTGGTGGGTACCAGTTTTTCTTTGTTTTTTGGGTAATCTCGGAATTCCTTTCGTACATTATATTTTCTTCCAAACTTTTGACGCTTGAAAATTAGTCTTTCTTGCACTGAAGCTATATAAAATTATCAATAGATTACACTGAAACATCTTGGGGCTCGCAGTGGCAATCGATTATGTTTCCGAAGAAAAAACTTAATGAAATTTCAGGTCTCTTGTTAGAAACAAAGTTTCTATTAGATTAATCTTATTTCTTAGAGGAACCTTCTCAGAACCGAAAACCTTTCTATGTTTTTGGTTCCTTGTTTTGCTCCTCTCACTTGCGTTTTTTAAGCATGTTTTTGAAATCGTCAGGTTTGCTGGGGACCAGTTTTTCTCTGTTTTTCGGGTAATTTCAGAACTCTTTTCGTTTATTACATTTTCTTCCAAACTCTTGACGCTTAGTTTTTAATCTGTCTTGCACTGAAGCTATATACAATTATCATTAGATTAAACTGAAACATCTGAGGGCTCGCAGTGGCAATGGATTAAATTTTTGACGAAAATTTGAAGAAAATTCTAGGTAATCTGTTAGCAACTAAAGTTTCTAACAGATTATTCTTGGTTCTAAGAGAAACCCTCTCAGAACCAAGAGTCTTTTTTATTTTTTGCTGAGTGCCCTGTTTTGCCCTTCTCACGTATGTTATTATAAACCTGTTTTTCGAGGTTGTCAGATTTGCTGGGGACCAATTTAATTTTGTTTTTCGGGTAATTTCGGGAACTCTTTTTGTATATTACATTTTTTTCCACACTTTTGACGCCTGATTCTTAATCTTTCTTGCACTGAAACTATATACAATTATCAATATAATACACTGAAACCTCTGAGGGCTCGCAGTGGCAATGGCTTAATTTTCTGAAGAAGAAACTATATACAAGCTATATACAATTATCAATTGATTACAATGAAACATCTGAGGGCTCGAAGTGGCAATGGATAAAATTTTCGAAGAAAAACCTAAGAATTGTTTAGGTAATCTGTTAGTAACTAAAGTTTCTAACAGATTACTCTTGGTTCTGAGAGAAACCTTCTCAGAACCAAGAGCCTTTTAATTTTTGTCTGAGTGCACTGTTTTGCCAATCTCACGTGCGTTTTTTCAAGCAGGTTTTTGGAAGTCGTCAGATTTGCTGGCGATCAGTTTTTCGCTGTTTTTCGGGTAATTTTGGGCACACTTTTTTTCGTTTTTTACGTTTTCTTCCAAACTTATCACGCTTGATTCTTAATATTTCTTGCACTGAAGCTATATACAATTATCAACTGATTAAATTGAAACATTTGAGGGCTCGCAGTGGCAATGTATTAAATTTTTGAAGAAAATCTTAAGAAAATTTTAGGTAATCTGTTAGCAAATAACGTTTGTAACAGATTACTCTTGGTTCTGAGAGAAACCCTCTCAGAACCAAGAACCTTTTAATTTTTGTCTGAGTGCCCTGTTTTGCCCCTCTCACGTGCGTTTTTTCAAGCATGTTTTTGGAAGTGGTCAGATTTGCTGGGTACCAATTTTTCTCTGTTTTTCGTGTAATTTCGGGAACTCTTTTCGTACATTACATTTTCTTCCAAACTTTTGACGCTTCATTCTTGATCTGAAGCTATATACAATTATCAATATATTACACTGAAATATCTGAGGGCTCGCAGTGGCAATGGATTATTTTTCTCAAGAAAAAATTATATACAAGCTATATACAATTATCAATTGATTACACTGAAACATCTGAGGCCTCGAAGTGGCAATGGATTAAATATTCGAAGAAAAAGCTAAGAATATATTAGGTAATCTGTTAGTAACCAAAGTTTCTAACAGATTACTCTTGGTTCTGAGAAAAACCCTCTCAGAAACAAGAGCCTTTTGTTTTTCGAGTGCCTTGTTTTGCGCCGCTCACGTGCGTTATCATAAGCATGTTTTTGAAGTCTTCAGGTTTGCTGGGGACCAGTTTTTTTTGTTTTTCGGGTAATCTCGGGAACTCTTTTCGTACATTACATTTTCTTCCAAGTTTTTGACGCTTTAAAATTAATTTTTCTTGCACTGAAGCTATATACAATTATCAATATATTACACTGAAACATCTGAGGGCTCGCAGTGGCAATGGATTTCTTTTCTCAAGAAAAAACTATATAAAAGCTTATACAATTATCAATTGATTACATTGAAACATCTGAGGGCTCGAAGTGGCAATAGATTAAATATTCGAAGAAAAACCTAAGATTATTTTAGGTAATCTGTTAGTAACCAAAGTTTCTAACAGATTACTCTTGGTTCTGAGAGAAACCCTCTCAGAAACCAGAGCCTTTTGTTTTTCGAGTGCTCTGTTTTGCGCCGCTCACGTGCATTATCAAAAGCATGTTTTTGAAGTCGTCGGGTTTGCTGGGGACCAGTTTTTCTTTATTTTTCGGGTAATCTCGGCAACTCTTTTCGTACATTACATTTTCTTCCAAACTTTTGACGCTTGAAAATTAATCTTTCTTGCACTGAAGCTATATACAATTATCAATATTTTACACTGAAACATCTGAGGGCTTGCAGTGGCAAAGGATTATTTTTCTGAAGAAAAAACAATATACAAGCTATATACAATTATCAATTGATTACACTGAAATATCTGCGGGCTCGAAGTGGCAATGGATAAAATTTTCGAAGAAAAACCTAAGAATTTTTTTTAGGTAATCTGTTAGTAACTAAAAATTTCTATCAGTTTACTCTTGGTTCTGAGAGAAACCCTCTCAGAAACAAGAGCCTTTTTGTTTTTTCGAGTACCCTGTTTTGCGCCGCTCACGTGCGTTATCATAAGCATGTTTTTGAAGTCGTCAGGTTTGGTGGGGACCAGTTTTTCTTTGTTTTTTGGGTAATCTCGGGAACTCCTTTCGTACATTACATTTTCTTCCAAAGGTTTGACGCTTGAATATTAATCTATTAATCTTTATTGCACTGAAGCTATATACAATTATCATTATATTACACTGAAACATCCGAGGGCTCGCAGTGGCAATGGATTAATTTTCTGAAAAAAAAACTTATACAAGCTATATACAATTATCAATTGATTACACTGAAACATCTGCGGGCTCGAAGTGGCAATGGATAAAATTTTCGAAGAAAAACCTAAGAATTTTTTTTAGGTAATCTGTTAGTAACTAAAAATTTCTATCAGTTTACTCTTGGTTCTGAGAGAAACCCTCTCAGAAACAAAAGACCTTTTTGTTTTTTCGAGTGCCCTGTTTTGCGCCGCTCACGTGCGTTATCATAAGCATGTTTCTGAAGTCGTCAGGTTTGGTGGGGACCAGTTTTTCTTTGTTTTTCGGGTAATCTCGGGAACTCCTTTCGTACATTACATTTTCTTCCAAACTTTTGACGCTTGAATATTAATCTATTAATCTTTATTGCACTGAAACTATATACAATTATCATTATATTACACTGAAATATCCGAGGGCTTGCAGTGGCAATGGATTAATTTTCTGAAGAAAAAACAATATACAAGCTATATACAATTATCAATTGATTACACTGAAATATCTGCGGGCTCGAAGTGGCAATGGATAAAATTTTCGAAGAAAAACCTAAGAATTTTTTTAGGTAATCTGTTAGTGACTAAAATTTCTAACAGTTTACTCCTGGTTCTGAGAGAAACACTCTCAGAAACAAGAGCCTTTTTGTTTTTTCGAGTACCCTGTTTTGCGCCGCTCACGTGCGTTATCATAAGCATCTTTTGAAGTCGTCAGGTTTGGTGGGGACCAGATTTTCTTTGTTTTTTGGGTAATCTCGGGAACTCTTTTCGCACATTACATTTTATTCCAAACTTTTGACGCTTGAATATTAATCTTTATTGCACTGAAGCTATATACAATTATCATTATATTACACTGAAACATCCGAGGGCTCGCAGTGGCAATGGAATAATTTTCTGAAAAAAAACTATATACAAGCTATATACAATTATCAATTGATTACACTGAAACATCTGAGGCCTCGAACGGGCAATGGATCAAATTTTCGATGAAAAACCTAAGAATATTTTAGGTAATCTGTTAGTAACCAAAGTTTCTAACAGATTATTCTTGGTTCTGAGAGAAACCCTCTCAGAAACAAGAGACTTTTTGTTTTTTCGAGTGCCCTGTTTTGCGCCGCTCACGTGCGTTATCATAAGCATGTTTTTGAAGTCGCCAGGTTTCTCTCAGAACCCAATGGAACTATATACAAGCTATATACAATTATCAACTGATTACACTGAAACATCTGAGGCCTCGAACGGGCAATGGATCAAATTTTCGAAGAAAAACTTAAGAATATTTTAGGTACTCTGTTAGTAACCAAAGTTTCTAACAGATTATTCTTGGTTCTGAGAGAAACCCTCTCAGAAACAAGAGACTTTTTGTTTTTTCGAGTGCCCTGTTTTGCGGCACTCACGTGCGTTATCATAAGCATGTTTTTGAAGTCGTCAGGTTTGGTGGGGACCAGTTTTTCTTTGTTTTTCGGGTAATCTCGGGAACTCCTTTCGTACATTACATTTTCTTCCAAACTTTTGACACTTGATTCTTAATCTTTCTTGCCCTGAAGCTATATACATTTATCGACATTTTACACTGGATCATCTGAGGGCTCGCAGTGGCAATGGATTAATTTTCTGAAGAAAAAACAATATACAAGTTGTATACAATTGTCAATTGATTACACTGAAACATCTGCGGGCTCGAAGTGGCAATGGATAAAATTTTCGAAGAAAAACCTAAGAATTTTTTAGGTAATCTGTTAGTAACTAAAATTTCTAACAGTTTACTCTTGGTTCTGAGAGAAACCTTCTCAGAAACAAGAGCCTTTTTGTTTTTTTCGAGTGCCCTGTTTTGCGCCGCTCACGTGCGTTATCATAAGCATCTTTTGAAGTCGTCAGGTTTGGTGGGGACCAGATTTTCTTTGTTTTTCGGGTAATCTCGGGAGCTCTTTTTGTACATTACATTTTATTCCAAACTTTTGACGCTTGAATATTAATCTTTATTGCACTGAAGCTATATATAATTATCATTATATTACAGTGAAACATCCGAGGGCTCGCAGTGGCCATGGATTACTTTTCTGAAAAAAAAACTATATACAAGCTATATACAATTATCAATTGATGACACTGAAACATCTGAGGCCTCGAACGGGCAATGGATCGAATTTTCGAAGAAAAACCTATGAATATTTTAGGTAATCTGTTAGTAACCAAAGTTTCTAACAGATTATTCTTGGTTCTGAGAGAAACCCTCTTAGAAACAAGAGACTTTTCGTTTTTTCGAGTGCCCTGTTTTGCGCCGCTCACGTGCGTTATCATAAGCATGTTTTTGAAGTCGTCAGGTTTGGTGGGGACCCGTTTTTCTTTGTTTTTCGGGTAATCTCGGGAACACCTTTCGTACATTACATTTTCTTTCAAACTTTTGACGCTTGAATATTAATCTTTATTGCACTGAAGCTATATACAATTATCATTTTATTACACTGAAACATCCGAGGGCTCGCAGTGGCAATGGATTAATTTTCTGGAAAAGAACTTTATCCAAGCTTTATACAATTATCAATTGATTACACTGAAACATCTGAGGCCTCGAACGGGCAATGGATAAAATTTTCTAAGAAAAACCTAAGAATTTTTTAGGTAATCTGTTAGTAACTAAAATTTCTAACAGTTTACTCTTGGTTCTGAGAGAAACCTTCTCAGAAACAAGAGCCTTTTTGTTTTTTCGAGTGCCCTGTTTTGCGCCGCTCACGTGCGTTATCATAAGCATCTTTTGAAGTCGTCAGGTTTGGTGGGGACCAGATTTTTTTTTGTTTTTCGGGTAATCTCGTGAGCTCTTTTTGTACATTATATTTTATTCCAAACTTTTGACGCTTGAAAATTAATCTTTATTGCACTGAAGCTATATACAATTATCATTATATTACACTGAAACATCCGAGGGCTCGCAGTGGCCATGGATTACTTTTCTGAAAAAAAAACTATATACAAGCTATATACAATTATCAATTGATGACACTGAAACATCTGAGGCCTCGAACGGGCAATGGATCGAATTTTCGAAGAAAAACCTATGAATATTTTAGGTAATCTGTTAGTAACCAAAGTTTCTAACAGATTAATCTTGGTTCTGAGAGAAACCCTCTTAGAAACAAGAGACTTTTCGTTTTTTCGAGTGCCCTGTTTTGCGCCGCTCACGTGCGTTATCATAAGCATGTTTTTGAAGTCGTCAGGTTTGGTGGGACCAGTTTTTCTTTGTTTTTCGGGTAATCTCGGGAACTCCTTTCGTACATTACATTTTCTTTCAAACTTTTGACGCTTGAATATTAATCTTTATTGCACTGAAGCTATATACAATTATCATTTTATTACACTGAAACATCCGAGGGCTCGCAGTGGCAATGGATTAATTTTCTGGAAAAGAATTTTATACAAGCTTTATACAATTATCAATTGATTACACTGAAACATCTGAGGCCTCGAACGGGCAATGGATAAAATTTTCGAAGAAAAACCTAAGAATTTTTTAGGTAATCTGTTAGTAACTAAAATTTCTAACAGTTTACTCTTGGTTCAGAGAGAAACCCTCTCAGAAACAAGAGCCTTTTTGTTTTTTCGAGTGCCCTGTTTTGCGCCGCTCACGTGCGTTATCATAAGCATGTTTTTGAAGTCGTCAGGTTTCTCTCAGAACCCAGTGGAACTATATACAAGCTATATACAATTATGAATTGATTACACTGAAACATCTGAGGCCTCGAACGGGCAATGGATCAAATTTTCGAAGAAAAACCTAAGAATTTTTTAGGTAATCTGTTAGTAACCAAAGTTTCTAACAGATTATTCTTGGTTCTGAGAGAAACCCTCTGAGAAACAAGAGACTTTTTGTTTTTTCGAGTGCCCTGTTTTGCGCCACTTACGTGCGTTATCATAAGCATGTTTTTGAAGTCGTCAGGTTTGGTGGGGACCAGCTTTTCTTTGTTTTTCGGGAAATCTCGGGAACTCCTTTCGTACATTACATTTTCTTCCAAACTTTTGACACTTGATTCTTAATCTTTCTTGCCCTGAAGCTATATACAATTATAAATATTTTAACACTGGAACATCTGAGGGGTCGCAATGGCAATGGATTAATTTTCTCAAGAAAAAACAATATACAAGCTATCTACAATTATCAATTGATTGCACTGAAATATCTGAGGGCTCGAAGTGGCAATGGATATATTTTTCGAAGAAAAACCTAAGAATATTTTAGGTAATCTGTTACTAACTAAAGTTTCTAACAGATTACTCTTGGTTCTGAGAGAAACCCTCTCAGAAACAAGAGCCTTTTGTTTTTCGAGTGCCTTGTTTTGCGCCGCTCACGTGCGTTATCATAAGCATGTTTTTGAAGTCGTCAGGTTTGCTGGGGACCAGTTTTTCTTTGGTTTTCGGGTAATCTTGGGAACTCTTTTCGTTGATTACTTTTTCTTCCAAACTTTTGACGCTTGAATATTAATCATTCTTGCTCCGAATCTATATACAAATATCAATAGGTTACACTGAAACGATATTGAATAGTGGCAATCGATTAAATTTCCGAAGAAAAAGCTTAATGAAATTTTAGGTAACTTGTTAGTAACTAAAGTTACTAACATATTACTCTTGGTTCTGAGAGAAACCCTCTAAGAACCAGGTCCCTTTTTTGATTTTTTGAGTTCCCTGTTTTGCGCTTCTCACGAGCGTTATCTTAAGCATGTTTTTTATTTCGTCAGGTTTGCTGGGGACCAGTTTTTCATTCTTTGTCGGTAATTTCGGGAACTCTTTTTGTACATTACATTTTCTTCCAAACTTTTGACGCTTGATTCTTAAAAATTCTAGCACTGAAGCTATATAAAACTATCCTCGCAGTGGCAATGGATCTGAAGAAGAAACTTAATAAAAATTCAGGTAATCTGTTAGTAACTAAAGTTTCTAACAGATAACTCTTGGTTCTGAGATGAACGATCTCAGAACCAAAAACTTTTCTATTTTTTGAGTTCCCTGTTTTGCGCCTCTCACATGCCTTTTTAAAGCATGTTTTTGAAGTCGTCAGGTTTGATGGGGACCAATTTTTCTTTGTTTTTTGGGTAATTTCGTGAACTCTTTTCGTACATTACTTTTTCATCCAAACTTTTGACGCTTGATTCTTAATCTTTCTAGCTCTGAAGCTATATATATATATATACCTATATATATATATATATATATATATATATATATATATATATATATATATTTATCAATAGATTACACTAAAACATCTGAGGGCTTGCAATGGCAATGGATTAAGTTTCTGAACAAAAAACTCAATAAAATTTCAGATAATCTGTTAGTAAATAAATTTTCTAACAGATTACTCTTGGTTCTGAGAGGAACCCTCTCAGAACCAAAAGCCTTTCCATTTTTAAATTCCCTGATTTGCTCCTCTTACGTGCGTTTTTAAGCATGTTTTTGAAATCGTCAGGTTTAATGGGGACAAATTGTCTTTGTTTTCCGGGTAATTTCGGGAACTCTTTTCGTTTATTACTTTTTCTTCTAGACCCTTGACGCCTGATTCTTAATCTTTCTCGCACTGAAACTAAATGCAATTATCATTTGATTATACTGAAACGTTTGAGGGCTCGCAGTGGCAATCGATTAAGTTTTTGAAGAAAGTCTTAAGAAAATTTTAGGTAACCTGTTAGTAACTAAAGTTTCTAACAGATTACTCATGGTTCTGAGAAAAAGCCTCTAGGAACCGAGAGCCTTTTTAATTTTTAGGGGCCCGTTTTGCGCCGCTCACGTGAGTTATTTTAAGCACGTTTGTGAAATCGTCAGGTTTGCCGGGGACCAATTATTCTTTGTTTTTCTGGTAATTTCGGCAACTCTTTTCCTTTTTTTTTTCATTTTCTTCCAAACATTTGAAGCTTGATTCTTAATCGTTCTTGCGCTGAAGCTTTAGACAATTATCAGTAGATTATACTGAAACATCTGAGGGCTCGCAGTTGCAATGAATTAAGTTTCTGAAGAAAAAAACTTAATAAAGTTTTATGTAATCTATTGTTAACTAAAGTTTCTAACAGATTACTCTTGGATCTGAGAGAAACCCTCTCAGAACCAAGAGCTTTTCTATTTTCTTTGAAGTCCCTGTTTTGCTTCCTTCACGTGCGTTCCTTAAACATGTTTTTGAGATCGTCATGTTTGCTGGGGACCAATTTTTATTGTTATTCGAGTAATTTCGGGAACTCTTTTCGTTTATTACATTTTCTTCCAAACTTTTGACGCTTGATTCTTAATCTTTCTTGCACTGAAGCTATATACAATTGCCAATAGATTACACTGAAACATTTGAGGGTTCGCAGTTGCAATGAATTAAGTTTCTGAAGAAAAAAACTTAATAAAGTTTTAGGTAATCTATTGTTAACTAAAGTTTCTAACAGATTACTCTTGGTTCTGAAAGAAACCCTCTCAGAACCAAGAGTTTTTATTTTCTTTGAGCTCCCTGTTTTGCTTCTTTCACGCGCGTTCTTTAAGCATTTTGAAATCGTCAGGTTTACTGGGGACCAATTTTTATTGTTTTTCGGGTAATTTCGGGAACTCTTTTCGTTTATTACATTTTCTTCCAAGTTTTGACGCTTCGTTCTTAATGTTTCTTGCGTTGAAGATATATACCATTATCAATTGATTACACTGAAACATCTGAGGGCTCGAAGTGGCAATGGATTAAATTTTTGAAGAAAAACCTAAGAATATTTTAGGTAATCTGTTAGCATCTAAAGTTTCTCATAGATTACTCTTGGTTCTGAGAGAAACCCTATCAGAACCAAGAGGTTTTTTATTTTCTTTGAGTTCCCTGTTTTGATTTTTTTACGTGCATTCTTTACGCATGTTTTTCAAATCCTCAGTAATGCTGGGGACCAATTTTTCTTTCTTTATCGGGTAATTTCGGGAACTCTTTTCGTACATTACATTTTCTTCCAAACTTTTGACGCTTAATTCTTAATCATTCTTGCATTGAAGCTATATACAATTAGCAATAGATTATACTGAAACATCTGAGGGCTCGCAGTGACAATGGATTCAGAATATTTTTAAGAACTCAAAAATATTTTAGTTAATCTGTTAGTAACTAAAGTTTCTAACAGATTTCTCTTGGTTCTGAGAGAAACCCTCTCAGAACCAAGAGTTTTTTTATTTTTTTGAGCTCCCTGTTTTGCTTCTTTCACGCGCGTACTTTAAGCATTTTTTTGAAATCGTCAGGTTTGCTGGGGACCAATTTTTATTGTTTTTCGGGTAATTTCGGGAACTCTTTTCTTTTATTACATTTTCTTTCAAACGTTTGACGCTTGATTCTTAATCTTTCTTGCATTGAAGATATATACCATTATCAATTGATTACACTGAAACATCTGAGGGCTCGAAGTGGCAATGGATCAAATTTTTGAAGAAAAACCTAAGAATATTTTAGGTAATCGGTTAGTAACTAAAGTTTCTAACAGATTATTCTTGGTTCTGAGAGAAACCCTCTCAGAAACAAAACTTTTTGTTTTTGGGAGTGTCCTGCTTTGCGCCACTCACGTGATTTATCATAAGCATGTTTTTGAAGTCGTCAGTAATGCTGGGGACCAGTTTTTCATTCTTTATCGGTAAATTTCTGGAACTCTTTTCGTACATTTCATTTTCTTCCAAACTTTTGACGCTTGATTCTTAATCATTCTTGCATTGAAGCTATATACAATTAGCAATAGATTACACTGAAACATCTGATGGCTCGCAGTTGCAATGAATTAGGTTTCTGAAGAAAAAAACTTAATAAAATTTTAGGTAATCTGTTAGTAACTTAAGTTTCCAACAAATTATTCTTGGTTCTGAGAAGATCCATCTCCGAACAAAAAGCCTTTCTATTTTTTGAGTTCCCTGTTTTGGTCCTCTAACGTGCGTTTTAAAGCATGTCTTTGAATTCGTCAGGTTTGCTGGGGACTAATTTTTCTTTGTTCATCGGGTAATTTCGTGAACTCTTTTTTTTCGTTTTTTAAATTTTCTTCCAAACTTTTGAAGCTTGATTCTTAATCTTTTTTACACTGAAGCTATACAATTATCAACAATTATCAACTGATTAAATTGAAACATCTGAGGGCTCGCAGTGGCAAAGGATTAATTTTCTGAAGAAAAAACTTAATACAATTTTAGGTAATCTGTTAGTAACTAAAGTTTCTAACAGGTTACTCTTGGATCTGAGAGAAACCCTCTCAGAACCAAGAGCCTTTTTATTTTTAGTGCCCTGTTTTGCACCTCTCACGTGCGTTTTTTCAAGCATGTTTTCGGAAGTTGTCAGATTTGCTGGGGACCAATTTTTCTTTGTTTTTCGGGTAATATCGGAAACTCTTTTCGTCAATTACATTTTCTTCCAAGTTTTGACGCTTAATCTTTCTTGCACTGAAGCTATATACAATTATCAATAGATTAAATTGAAACATCAGAGGGCTTGCAGTGGCAATGGATTGGATTTTTGAAGAAAATTTTAAGAAAATTTTAGGTAGTCTGTTAGCAACTGAAATTTGTAACAGATTACTCTTGGTTCTCAGAGAAACCCTCTAAGAACCAAGAATCTTTTAATTTTTTTCTGAGTGCCCTGTTTTGCCCCTCTCACGTGCGTTGTTTTAAGCATGTTTTTGGAAGTCGTCAGATTGGCTGGGGACCAATTTTTCTTTGTTTTTCGGGTATTTTCAGGACTCTTTTCGTACATTTTATTATCTTCCAAACTTTTGACGCTTGATTCTTAATCTTTCTTGCACTGAAGCTATATACAATTATCAATATATTACACTGAAACATCTGAGGGCTCGAAGAGGCAATGGATTAAATTTTCGAAGAAAAACCTAAGAATATTTTAGGTAATCTGTTAGTAACTTAAGTTTCCAACAAATGATTCTTGGTTCTGAGAAGATCCATCTCCGAAGAAAAAGCCTTTCTATTTTTTGAGTTCCCTGTTTTGGTCCTCTAACGTGCGTTTTAAAGCATGTCTTTGAATTCGTCGGGTTTGCTGGGGACTAATTTTTCTTTGTTCTTCGGGTAATTTCGGGAACTCTTTTTTTTTCGTTTTTTAAATTTTCTTCCAAACTTTTGAAGCTTGATTCTTAATCTTTTTTACACTGAAGCTATATACAATTATCAACTGATTAAATTGAAACATCTGAGGGCTCGCAGTGGCAATGGATTAAATTTCTGAAGAAAATCTTTAGGAAATTTTAGGTAGTCTGCTAGCAACTAAAGTTTGTAACAGATTACTCTTCTTTCTGTGAGAAATCTGACAGAATAAAGAACCTTTTAATTTTTGTCTGAGTGCCCTGTTTTGCACCTCTCACGTGCGTTTTTTCAAGCATGTTTTCGGAAGTTGACAGATTTGCTGGGGACCAATTTATCTTTGTTTTTCAGGTAATTTCGGAAACTCTTTTCGTCAATTACATTTTCTTCCAAGTTTTGACGCTTAATCTTTCTTGCACTGAAGCTATATACAATTATCAATAGATTAAATTGAAACATCAGTGGGCTTGCAGTGGCAATGGATTGGATTTTTGAAGAAAATTTTAAGAAAATTTTTGGTAGTCTGTTAGCAACTGAAATTTGTAACAGATTACTCTTGGTTCTCAGAGAAACCATCTAAGAACCAAGAATCTTTTAATTTTTTCTGAGTGCCCTGTTTTGCCCCTCTCACGTGCGTTGTTTTAAGCATGTTTTTGGAAGTCGTCAGATTTGCTGGGGACCAATTTTTCTTTGTTTTTTGGGTATTTTCGGGACTCTTTTCGTACATTTTATTGTCTTCCAAACTTTTGACGCTTGATTCTTAATCTTTATTGCACTGAAGCTATATACAATTATCAATATATTACACTAAAACATCTGAGGGCTCGAAGAGGCAATGGATTAAATTTTCGAAGAAAAACCTAAGAATATTTTAGGTAATCTGTTAGTAACTTAAGTTTTTAACAAATTATTCTTGGTTCTGAGAAGATCCATCTCCGAAGAAAAAGCCTTTCTATTTTTTGAGTTCCCTGTTTTGGTCCTCTAACGTGCGTTTTAAAGCATGTCTTTGAATTCGTCAGGTTTGCTGTGGACTAATTTTTCTTTGTTCATCGGGTAATTTCGGGAACTCTTTTTTTTTCGTTTTTTAAATTTTCTTCCAAACTTTTGAAGCTTGATTCTTAATCTTTTTTACACTGAAGCTATATACAATTATCAACTGATTAAATTGAAACATCTGAGGGCTCGCAGTGGCAATGGATTAATTTTCTGAAGAAAAAACTTAATACAATTTTAGGTAATCTGTTAGTAACTAAAGTTTCTAACAGGTTACTCTTGGATCTGAGAAGACCCTCTCAGAACCAAGAGCCTTTTTATTTTTAGTGCCCTGCTTTGCGCTTCTCAAGTGCGTTTTCTAAGCGTGGTCTTTGAAGTCGGCCTGTTTGCTTTTAACCAAATTCTTCTTTGTTTTCGGGGTAATTTCGGATCTATTTTTGTTTATTACATATTCTTCCAAACTTTTGAAGCTTGAGTCTTAATCTGTTTTGCACTGAAGCTATATATATTTTTCAGTAGATTACACTGAAACATCTGAAGACTCGGAGCGACAATTGATTAAATTTGTGAGGAAAAAACCTTAAGAAAGTATTAGGTAGTCTGTTAGTAATTAAAGTTTCTAAGAGAATACTCTTGGTTCTTAGAGAAATCCTCCAGAACCAAGAGCCTTTTTATTATTGTACGTGCCTTCTTTTGTGCCTCTCACGTGCGTTGTTGTAAGCTTGTTTTTAGAATCATCAAATCTGCTGGGAACTTTTTTCTTTGTTTTTTTATCAACTGAATAGTTTCTTGAATAGTTTCGGATCTTAGTTCGTACATTTCATATTCTTCGAAATTTATGCATAATGACCTTAATTTTGTGCAGTTACCCTAGTTTTGTTACCAAAACACTGTACTGTTGGAGCCTGATGTTCAAAGTTGCAATACGTTTTTTAAAAATAGAACTACTGCAGCCTATCTGTTTTTGTAAGCTGTTTTCCCTGGCTTACTTACTATGTTTATCTGAGTCCGTATCTCTGTCTGCCTTATTTCTTCTGTGGCAATGGATTAATTTTCTGAAGAAAAAACTTAATACAATTTTAGGTAATCTGTTAGTAACTAAAGTTTCTAACAGGTTACTCTTGGATCTGAGAGAAACCCTCTCAGAACCAAGAGCCTTTTTATTTTTAGTGCCCTGCTTTGCGCTTCTCAAGTGCGTTTTCTAAGCGTGGTCTTTGAAGTCGGCCTGTTTGCTTTTAACCAAATTCTTCTTTGTTTTCGGGGTAATTTCGGGATCTATTTTTGTTTATTACATATTCTTCCAAACTTTTGAAGCTTGAGTCTTAATCTGTTTTGCACTGAAGCTATATATATTTTTCAGTAGATTACACTGAAACATCTGAAGACTCGGAGCGACAATTGATTAAATTTGTGAGGAAAAAACCTTAAGAAAGTATTAGGTAGTCTGTTAGTAATTAAAGTTTCTAAGAGATTACTCTTGGTTCTTAGAGAAATCCTCCAGAACCAAGAGCCTTTTTTATTATTGTACGTGCCTTCTTTTGTGCCTCTCACGTGCGTTGTTGTAAGCTTGTTTTTAGAATCATCAAATCTGCTGGGAACTTTTTTCTTTGTTTTTTTATCAACTGAATAGTTTCTTGAATAGTTTCGGATCTTAGTTCGTACATTTCATATTCTTCGAAATTTATGCATAATGACCTTAATTTTGTGCAGTTACCCTAGTTTTGTTCCCAAAACACTGTACTGTTGGAGCCTGATGTCCAAAGTTGCAATACGTTTTTTAAAAAAAGAACTACTGCAGCCTATCTGTTTTTGTAAGCTGTTTTCTGGCTTACTTACTATGTTTATCTGAGTCCGTATCTCTGTCTGCCTTAATTCTTCTGTCTTTTTTCTATGTCTGCCTGATTATTTGACCGGGGTTTCCCGGTGGCTTTCTCTGTGAAATCAGTGGGTGCGGGAGCACGATGATTTTGTTTGCGTTGGTGCATGTATTTGTGTGAGCAGGTGTGTTTGTGTACCTTCGTATAGATGTGCCTGTGTCAGTGAAAAAAATTCGTTTCCCAGCAGTTCCTCGTTAAGATTTCACTTTCCTCAAGTTCATTCTAAGTTTAACCAATTTTCTTACTGTGACCACAAAACTCATTTTTTACGGAAAAGATTCCTTTTTGCTGTTTTTTTTTCGGGCTGAAGAATGCTTTTTCTAACAAGCCCTGAAAACCACTGGATCCAGCGAAAAATATTTCTTTCATCGTAGGACCTCTAAGTTCTTGCAAGTTCCACTGTAACCTTATCAATTCACTTGTCAAGTTTCGGTTAGGATGCTATGGATAAAAGTGGCAAAATTAGTAAGGAT
>NW_027450475.1:0-24189 GCF_964194025.1 Convolutriloba macropyga | reverse complement strand
AGTAAGTCTTACGAGCCTAATTTTTTTTAGAACTGAATAATGCAAGCCTAGATTTTTAGTTAGCTAAATTTGTATGTCTTAGCACAGTCAGATGATCTTAAGAAGGGTGATCTTGATGATAGAGAATTTCCAGGAAGATTCTTTCTGAAATCCTTCAGTAATGTTGCGTAAATATATTATGTGTAATGCGAAAACATTGTTCCACTGGTTTCTATTTTCAAATGAACGATTATAGCCTTGTCAAAAATGTGTTTTTTTAAAAAAAATAGCATTGCAACTCCGTATGGTAAAAAATTTGTAGATTTTAAATGATGAAACAAATATTATTATACCTTGGTTAGAAGCAAATCATTTTTAAATTTTGTATTCATTTCGATTATAAAGAATAATAAATTATGTGTCAACCAATCAAAATAAAATGACCAAATCAAGATAAAAAGAGTTATGATTCAAATCTTTTGGGTGTTCTTGTTCAGGTCAAACTTCGTAAAATCTTATCAGACATATCTTACTTTTTAAGTTTCATTTTGTCCATTTGGTCCTGAGATCTAAAAAGATGTGATCTGTCTTCACAATGATCTGTTTGACAATATTTTGTAAGATACGTATGTCCAGTCTTGTAAAACTGTCTTTAAAGATCACTAGGAAGCACTGTATTCTACTTTAACAAGATTTTATAAGATGTGATTTCTTGTAGCATTCTATTAGATTAGCATAGTTGAATGACTTGTCAAATATTGTTGGAAAAACTCCGGCATTATGGCATCTTTGCAGGTTGCAAAAACCGCCCTCCTAATATCCAGGAAACTTTCAAAGCATTCAGCGTCTCTAGAAGCAATCAAAGAAAGTAGCAAGGAATCGCGGAGTGGGCGAAAACCAACAAACAGTGAAAGTGCCGATTCCAGCTCAGATCAGGCAAAAAGCAGAGATCGCTCCCAATCAAAATTGAAAATGGAAAAAAGTAAATCAAGAAATGAAGGCCCTGGGCGATTTGAGGATGAACGAAAGAAAGTTAACTTTAAAGCCAAAAGGTTAGCCCTCTTAAACTATAATTTCGTGATGTTTAACGCTTCACTGCTAACATAACAGAAAAGTGTTAGCATTAGACCTGGAAAATAAAGACGATTTCTTCTGTTCTCTGAGAAATAAAAAAAATTGTCAACAATTCTGAGGTGCTCCACGCAAATCGTTCTCCAAACCCGCAAATCAATTTCCTGAGGCGGAGTGGTTTGGTTTCAGAGAAATCACCAATGCGTTGACGCTATCTCATTCGATGTATTAGTCGAATCGTAGTGCATCGATATATAGGTCAGAATTTTGAAGTATCTTCCCCAGAGTCACATAACATGATTGCTTGCACCACTGACCGCCGAGATTTTAAAATACTCACAGATCTTGTCATTTTAACATCTTGTTCTGTATAAAAGACATTAATACGTTATATTAATCCAAGGAATTGGGTTTATATATGGGCTATCTTTTCGAAAATCCATAGAATTCTGACTATATTAGTGCTCTGTATGTTTGTAAAATCTGTTTACGCATTTTTTGGCTAGTTTCAATTTTCCAAATTTTGATAAACAGGGAAAGCCCAGAAGACATTAAATTGTATTAGAAGTCCTACGCTGGCTTTAATACTCTTTCCAGTGCTGATTTGCTCGGAAGGCATAAATTCAAGGTGGTGAGAGTCAATTTTTGAAGTTTTTATTCCGACTCCTTTTGAGGGGGGGGGGGGAGGAACTATATACTCAACTGTGTTTTTTTTGTTCAGACGATTTTGACCGATCGTAGAGAGTTGTGAGTGGTATTCGAATTTCGAAAGATTTTTTTCGAAAGATTTTTTTCGAATTTCGTTTTCAAGAGCAAGTTATCGGTTTAGATTTCGGTGAATATTAGACCGATTTGCGTTTATTTTATTCACATTTTCGGAATTTTTGCCTAAAAACTCGCCTAATTTGCTAAAATATGAAAAAATTGTTTATAATAAAACTGTTGATGTTATTTTAAAAGACAAAAAAGATTTTTGACTGATTTATTTAATTTGTTGGGCTAAAATTTTGGCTAAATATTTCAAAATTCAGCCTTTTTCATCAAAAATTGCGCGAATTAAGTTTCTTTAGTCCCTTTTCATTAAATTTGCCGCAAGTACACAACCCAAAAAAACAACTAACACAATCTTTGTAAACTACAAAGGGAGCTAGATCTATTTCTACTTTCATAGACAGTAGCCTGGGATTCAATTTTTTCCGTTTTTCGCTAACTTTACTCTTTGATTACCAAGAACGCAGAATTTAATTTTGATCTTTTAGCAAACATATTATCCAGATAAATAACATTTGAAACAATTGAGTGTTCATAATGGAAAAACAGCATTAGCAGAGCTGAATTTGGTACACTTTTTGGACTGTTATAATCCATAAAAAAAATTCGGATTGTAATCAGTGAGTCTTTTTTAAAAAAAGTTCTCTCTTTATGTTAATTGAAGAACAGAACAATTTAAATCTAAGCTCAGTGTCGATAGGTCCAATTTACGTTCTAAAAATAACAAAAAAATTGTTCAGTTTCGTTACTCGAAAGATTATGGTCTTTTGACTTAAATATGTTTTTTCAAAATAAACAATGGCTTATTAAAATTTGCCACTATTTTTTTTATTAATGTGATCAATATGTAGCTTAGTATCAGCAAAGAAAGAATGCCTCTTCTACATCTTCCTTCTACTGAAATAAAATTTAATCGCTTTTGGGGTTGTTTGCGTAAAGTTATGGATTTCTGGCTTTGATAATACTAGATTTCACTAATTATTTTTTATTTTTAAGCATTGTCCCATTTTTCACGTTTTTTCTCGCGTTATCGCGTTATTGCCAGTTCACATAAACCATCACTGGCGTTAAAAATAAAACACTGTTTAATATATGAAATTCTTTATAGGCATAGATTATGGTTTCAACGGTGTAGACTAGTCTTTCTCAAGAATTCAATTGAATTTTTTACATTTGTCTTTAACTCTGGTTTTTACTTTGTCTTTTTAGTCGCTTGAAATTTCCTGGATAATGACAACTTTCATTGGCTTTTTATGAAGAAATAAACGAGTTTATATTCTTATTTAAGTAGATAGCTGAGAGCCTTAATGACTTATGGTTTATAGTTTTAACGGTTTTAAACCATAAGTCGTTATGATTTTAACAGTTTCGACTACTTTTTCTCAAAGAATTCAATTGATTTTTTTAACATTTGTCTTTAAATCTGGTTTTTACTTTGTCTTTCTAATCGCATGAAGTTTTCTGGATAATGATAGGTGTCATTGGCTTTTTATGGTGGATTAAATAACACTATATTCTGATTTGAGGAGATAACTGATGGCCTTCATTACTTTGAAAACAATTGTTTTAACGAAAATCACTTTCTAGCTTCGCATTTAGAAATTTTTTTCTATTTGTTACCACCTGTTATCGTTAAACAGAGGTCACATATGAAAATATTGTTGTCGATGGGTAGTGCAAGTGAAAAATTTAATGTTTTTTAAAGAATTCGTTATGAGTTTACTGGCTTCGAAACTAGTTTTTCGCATAAGAAGTTAATTTTCGATTTTTTGTCTATATTTGACGTTTTCCTGTAGGCGTACTCTGAATAATTACAGGTCTCAAGCGCTTCTTTTGAACAAAAAAACGGACCAATTTAAATTTTTTTGCTAAGTGCTCTCATGTCTTTGAAAGTAATTGTTTCAAAAAACACAAAGTATTTTTAAATTTTGCTCTTCTTTTTCTTTTTTTCTAGTTATTACCTATTCTTATTAATGAGAGGTCGCAAACCACGTCATTAGCATTCGATGCAGGCTCAATTGTACATATTTTGAGGGATAAAATATGGCTTTACAGCTTCCACGGCTTTTTCTCGCAAGTCTAAATTGACACTTTGTTTGTCGTCTCTATTTCTTGTTCTTTTCGCAACCACATAAAAAAAATTGAATGATGACAAGCCTTTATGGTTTCCTGTAGAGGCGTTTATGTTGGATGTTTTCAATAGCTATTTAATGGTTTTCTTTATTTTGAAAATAAATGTTTTTAGAATTATAAGCAGTTTTTTTACCAATTTGAACTAGGTTTTTGGTTCTTTTTTGTCTAATAGATACCGAGCGGTATTATGAAGTTTTCCCCAATCTTTTCTAGTGAAGTACAAGTTATTTTGTTTAGTTTTAGCTTTATCTGACGCTAATTTGACCTTGTTAATAGGTTTTTTTAAAAAAGAAGTTGACTAATGTTTATTGTTATTGTTCTTTGATTTTTTTGTTCATTTTGAATTATTTTTTTTAATGGCTGATCTCATTTTTTGCAGCATTTTTTCCTCTACTGAGTCATTTGCAGTGGATGCGGTTGTTTTGTTGCACATTTTTTTTTATAATCTTTGGGGTTTTTCTATCTATTCCTCATTTGGTAGAAGTTTATACCAAAAATATGGATGAGCGGAGTCTGAATTTTATGTGCAAAACCACATTAGTGATCCTCCTTATAAGATTTTTTGTTAAATGTGTTAAATTGACGTTAATTTAGGTCTTGTGCAAGCCAGAATTTTATCACTTATCTTCATTT
The DNA here is from genome assembly GCF_964194025.1 of Convolutriloba macropyga. Classification (NCBI taxonomy): domain Eukaryota; kingdom Metazoa; phylum Xenacoelomorpha; order Acoela; family Convolutidae; genus Convolutriloba; species Convolutriloba macropyga. The sequence goes on along the minus strand of NW_027450475.1, from coordinate 19,602 downwards.
TGAGTTATTATTTTTGTTAGATGCAATTTATACACAACAAATAAAGTGAAACTTGCAACCTTTGTCGGTCAACAATTTTTTAAGCTTTCGCGTAGATTGGTGATAGTTTTTTCAAAAATGTTACATAAGTGGCTTTAAGAATGCTACTCAAATATACTCTGAGAAGTTTTGGCCAACTTCCCACGTTTTCCCTTCTGTTCGTCTCCAATATGTTCGATGAGGTTTCTGATAATCATTTAGCTTTCTCCTATTATGATTTTGTGGATTTTGGAGACTTGATTTGAAAATTTTAGTTATAAAAACTTAGAAAAATTAGAAAAATATGAGTGAGCGGGGTCGGAACGCACATTAGCGAGCCTCCTTGTTGAGTTTGAGGTAAGTGATAGTTTTCTCAAAAATTTTACATAAATGGTTTGAGGAATGCTACTCAAATATATTCTCAGAAGTTTTGGCCAACTTCCCTCGTTTCCTTTCTGTTCGTCTCCAATATGTCCAATGAGGTTTCTGATAATCTTTCAGGTTTCTCCTATTATAATTTGTGGATTTTGGAGACTTTGGTTTGAAAAATTTAGTTATAAAAATTATAAAAATATGAGTGAGCGGGGTCGGAACGCACATTAGCGAGCCTCCTTCTTGAGTTTGAGTTTAGTGATAGTTTTCTCAAAAATTTCACATAATTGGTTTTAGGAATGCTACTCAAATATATTCTCAGAAGTTTTGGCCAACTTCCCTCATTTCCTTTCTGTTCGTCTCCAATATGTCCAATGAGGTTTCTGATAATCTTTCAGGTTTCTGCTACAACGTTCTTTGTAGATTTTGGAGACTTGGTTTGAAAAATTTACAACAACTAAAAATTTATCAAAAAGCAGAAAAATTAGCAACAATTTTTGCAATTTTAATTCAAGTTTTTGTTTTTGTGCGTTTGTGTTCAAGAGCACCATAAGACCTGTTCTTATGAGCTTGCAGCTAGTTTCTTGTGTAATTATTTGCATTACAATGTTAATCCCGTGGACATGAACGTTATAATCTATCATAATATCCTTAATTTTTTGCTAACTTTTTGACAGGGTTTGTTGATTTGCTTGTCTCTGCCTTTCTCTTTTATGTCCAGCAGACTTTCAATTAGAAGCCAAGTTTTGAAAGCCAAAACTATCAACAATTTAAATGCTATTAATTAAATTTTTCTCCAAATTTGTTAATCCATTTTTTGTCGTAATGTTCTAATGGTCTGCTTGTCATGTCAAGGTTATCCACATTTTTCATTCAATTCTTTGGATTGCATATCAGGACTTGTCCTGCTATGTTTTAAGCTTCTGGCAAAGCCGGAATTTATCATTTTGAAACTTTCGCGCACAACATGTTTTAATACAGGGTTCACAAAGTCTGTGGCGTGAACGACTCGCAATTGATGCGAAAGAGTGCACACCACAGGCCACACAACTGCAGTTTCACGGCTGGTCTAGACGGACACATCTCAGACACTGAACAAGCGGGAGCTGTCAAACCAGGCACAAGTAGCCAGGGCAAAACGTCTGCTTCTGCTAGAAGGACATCTGCTAACAGAAAGACTGGTTGGAAAATAATTCCGTGGCTTAAATTCTTGAAATGTTTTGATTCATAGTAAGAAGTACGCTCCGGCGCGGGGTGATAGAAATTACAGAAATTAGAAACTTGACTACTCATAGAGATGCGCTGATTAGATTCATCGAACAAAAACGTGTTATTGCAATCACAATACCTAGCTGTTACCTCAAGCAGAAACATGCTTCATCGATTTTTTGAAGCTCTATAGTTTGGCTCATTGTCTGAAAAATTTGCAACTTGTTCGCATTAGTTCGATAGACGTGAAAGGAAAAAAAATTCTAAGACTATTCCAAGTCTGAAAAATTCTGCCTAATGGTCTATTTTTTTTCAATTAATGGGTATGAAAAACCTTAGAAACAATTCATGAAAAACCAGAAAATCTTGCCCGTGGTTGCGAAACTTGTAAATGCGGAGCCAAAATTCTAGAAGAATACTAACTTAGATAGGCTCGACATTCTTCAACAAATTGTTTATTTTTACTTCAATTTCTTCCTTTAGTTGATCAAACAACAATTGCAAAACTAGGCAATTCTTTTTGCAATTTGGGCTATTTGACATCAGTTTGGTCAACGTTCCCTAGCTTTGTCTATTTCGATAAGAAAATCGCGGAAAACCACAGCCACGCATCAATAAAACCAACAAGAATGTTTGTTTTCACTTTCGCCATTTATGGCGTATTGGGCTTCAAAAGTATTTTGTGGCAGTTCAAAAAGGAAGAAGTATTTTTTCACGTTCTTCTCTATATTTATCCTCAATTGTAGCTAATCTGCTTAATTTTCTTTTCAAATGCAATGTTGTCCTATTTTGTACGGTATTCATTCAGCATCTTGGGGGAAACTAGTGTCAAAGAGAAGCATTTTAGCAATATTGCATTCTTAACGATTTGTTTTTACTATGAACCCCTGACTTTCATACAACACACTATCATAGTCTCAAGGAGAAGTAACTTCTGAGACGAGTGAAGAGTTGGTCAACTCCGATTAAACGTCTAACGTTTATTTCAGTTAGTTTAAAACATAAAAAGATAGATATACAACCTATCATTGTCAATACAAAGTCTTCGTTTGTATACAAGAGAGAAAGACTCCACAGTGATTCCCTAGAATGTTATGAATGCAAACAAAATTCAAGTTTTTTTTCTCAACGTTGCAGTTTGTAATTCTATTAAAACTTTCGATAGAATACTCCAGGAAAGGCGCATTTTTTGTTGAAACTTTATCGGGATCTTCTTTTTTGCCATGACCCCGAGCAGTTTAATTACAAAGAGGTGCCTTTCGACTTAAAATCAATGTGTTAATACAGCATGTGATGTTTGCAGTTTCACATCCTAAGCACAATCTGGGTTTTAACGGTTTTCACCGCTAATAATTTAAAAACTCCCATGCATGTTAATTATTAGCAAAAAATGTGCAGCGGTTAAGATGATTCCAGATGATTTAATTTAAGATTTTTATTTGAAATGATTACAAAAATTCTCTTGTTTTCAGTCACTATATTTACAACAGGCATACCCCATACTAAGTTTGAACAATGGCTTGACCCGATGAAAAACCACTCTTTTAAATAGGTTGAAAGTGTGATTTAACACCAACAATTATTCCTTTAGCGAAAAAAAGTGTTTTTATATGTTATTAATTATGTGTCTGTGGAATTATGAAACCTTTTGCTAATCATATTCAATGGTTCTTCACGCCCCCACAATTTTTTTTGTTCATTTCGTGAACGTACACAAATCTGGACATGGCAAACTTTGAACGCACCAACGTCTGCTCATTGGTACTTTTGACCGCACGATAGTCTGAACATGAACAAATTTTTGTTTGGAACGCATGAAAGTCTGGACACAGGCGAGGCAATTTTAAAGCAGAAAAGTCTGAACGCATTTTGAACGCATTTTGACATGAGGTCTTTTACACGCCCGATGAACGCACGAAAATTACTGAACGCAAGAAGGTATGGACAAGGACTCTTTCCATCGGTGACTGTCGGGACATATATATATGTTTCGTCGGGTCCCAAGTAATCGGGTCTTTTGTACATTTATTTTTCCGATCGATATATTGATTGTAGAAGTGTGAGTGGTATTTTTAGAAAGCTCTTCAGGTGGAAAACATTTCAAATATTTTTTTAATTTCGTTTTTTTTCGAGGAGTTATCGATTGTGAAATATTTGTAAACATTGATGTGGTTTGCCCTTACCTTGTTTTTTTAAATTTTTAGCGTCCTTTTTGTGAGTCTCAAATTTCAGAATGTTTTGCATCAAATTGTTGTTTCAAATTATGTTTTACGCTAAGGTTTGGAACAATTAATTAATTTCAATAGCAGCACTGCAATAGAAACGGTAGCTTGGAACTCACCGTGAACTCTTACAATCAAACAGTTTCCAATTTTTTTGTGAATCTGTTTTTCTTAAAATTTTTCATTTACAATTTCTTTGTATTTATATTTTCGTGTCACTGAAATATAAACATCAACATTAAGTAGGTTCACTCACCTTGTTCCTCTTTAGGAAATCTATCGAATGAGTGATTGATGAGACTAAGTCAAAAGGCTGCGAAGGGGCAAAAATGCAGACCAAAAATTATTTAAACTTTTACGAAAACCCAGTGGTACAGATATAAAAACCACTAGCCGTTCTCTGAAAGCATATACTTTTAATAGGCCTAATTTGAGCGAAACTGGCTCTTTTCACTAATGGAACCTTGATATGAACATAGACAATTCAATGTTCATATCAAGGTTCCATTAGTGACAAGACCCAGTTTCGCTCAAATTAGGCCTATTAAAAGTATATGCTTTCAGAGAACAGCTAGTTGTTTTTTATATCTGTACCACTGTGTTTTGTAAACGTCCAATTAATTTTTGGTCTGCATTTTTGCCCCTTCGCAGCCTCTTGACTTAGTCTCATCAATCACTCATTCGATATATTTCCTAAACAGGAACAAGGTGAGTGAACCTATTTAATGTTGATGTTTTGATTTGATACCTAATCGCTATCTTTCAATAGTATTGCTGTCAATTTCTAGCCCCTGCTGACCTACAACAGGTTTCATATTTTTTCAGATAAGGAAAAATTACAATATTTGGTAGTTATATGTTTCATTTAATCGTTTTATGACTTTGATACTCTGAGTCGTCACAAAAATGTGTTGACTACTAGATATATTTTGACTTTGGTGTTTTTTTTTCAAATTTTGGAACACTATAACATTATTGAGATCATCCAGTGGCGTTGAAAGGCGACTCAACTAAACATATATAAAGTTTTTATTTCATTTCTTATGGTCTTTAATGGCTTTAATCAGCTTTAATGGCTTTGAATTTTCTGTTTCGCCTTTATTTCTTTGTTTTCTGTCATCTGATTAATTAGGGATTTGAAAGTAATTTGAAGTAATTTGAAATTTGCCCGTATTTTGTTGTTGTCAACTTTTAGCTAAGTCTAATCACAGGTCTCATCCGCTCTGTTGTAAAGCTCTCTATTCGTCTTATGTTGTAACTGACATTTTATAACTGGGTTAATATGTGTTTTTAATTTTTTAATTTGTTTAATTTTTGATAATGGCCAATATTTGCTATTTGCTATTCTTTTTGTTTTCATTATACAGAATTTGTATAAAAACAAATCTTAATGATGTTGAAATGAGACCCCTGTGAACATAAATATATAACCTTTTTAATTAATAGCTAACACGTTTAATGGCTTCGAAGCTTTCTGTTTTCAAGAATTGTGTGTAATTATTTTTGTTTCGCCTCTATTTGTTTTTAATTTGTGGTTATGACTTATAATTACAAGTTGAAGGTCACATTGGCTTCCTAATGATTTTTATGTTTTTTTCTACATTTTTGTTAATATAAACCATCGATTGTTATAGTTTTAGATGTTATTTGGTTTCTAATATATATGTAATTTTGAACTTTGCCCGTTTTCTTTCTTCTTGTCGATCTGTTGCCTTGTCTCATTAAAGACAGACCCATCTGCTTTCTTTCTTGTGAAGAACAAACGAGTTTGCGTAGTTTATGTGATATATGATGGAAACTTGATTTTGTTACTTTGTCTTATAACGGATATTGGGTTTTGGCCGTAACTAATGTTTTCTGTTTTTTTGTTATTGTTTTTCGTCTTGTCTCTTACTTGGAAGTCTCATCGGCCCTCTGATGTGGCTTGGCATTATTTAACTCAATTAGTATTTTGTGTTTGCTGCAATTGTTTAAAATTTTCTATCTCCTCTTCTCTTGTTAGAAAATTAATTCTAAAATGTTGATAAGCTGGCTCAGAATATTATGTGCAAAGCCATTTTACCCAACCTCCTTCTTTGCTATTTAATAACAAATATTTCGACGCTGATGTTAGGATAACCTAATAGGACAAGGGCAAAAACTAACTAACTAATTAACTAACAGAACAATAACTGCCGTTTCTAATGCAGGCGGCCATGATGAAGAGTCTTTCCATAACTTGAGTGCCTCTGAAGTGGAAGAGTGTCACCACAAAGCAACCAAAGAGCGAACCAGACACAAAAACGATGCGGTCTTCACCCACAAACACAAGGTTACCATATTGTGATTTTTACTCAATGTTTTTCATCCTGTTATTAGTGGCACAGTATTGAATTGTAGGTCAAAATGTTAATTATTTGATTTTATAGACCACTGTCGAATTGCAATTTCCCCAAGCTTAAACGCTGTCGTATACGTCATCATAAGAAAATTTATAAAACCTTGACGTAATGTCATAGATTTTCATTTTTTTAGCTATATGGCTAGATCTGATTTGATCTGGACTTTCCACCGTTAAATTATATCAGGTCGAAACTGAAGTTCCAGAGGTCGGATGAACAAAAGAGTAGTTTTTCCAACTGTTTCGAGATTTGTACGTAGTTTGCTTCTATAATTTGTCACAATCTGTTAGATTCTTCTTTTTTTTGAAGAAAAGGAAACTATAGACCCCGGATTAAAATATAACGTTAATTGGTGGTAATAGGAAAACTCGTGGCAAAAACTGGCGCTTAAGTCAACTAATATAGAATCTGAATATTTAGGGTGGAGGTTTTACCCTATTCACAATTCCACAATTGTTCCTAGAATCTATCTTTAGAGAAAATTACTGGACTGGATAGTAACTTCACAAACCTACTACTCTTAACTAGATTAAAGGGTTATACCAGGCCCTCCGTTCAAACCCTAAAGAAAGTATTTTCTGGCGCTATAGAATTGTAGTCAATTGCCAATAATAATGACGATATTAGAATATGTTTGTAATGCCCCACTATGTTATATTATATTTTAGCTTCTAAGAAATGTTTTATCAAATGAAATAAATTGGTGACTCTAAGATTGAGAATTATACCAGGTCCCCAATTCACTTTCTCAAAAATCGATCAACCAATATACTTAAAACAAAATAATAGATGACGTGAAGAGCTCGTCGGTGATCACTCCACAACTCAACCAGACGAGTATTAACCAACCTGATAGAACGTTAAGAAATTGCCCATCAAGTATTTCAGGTTACTGCAGACCGTTTTAATTGTCTACTTGGTTCACCATTCCATACTACATGGATTGTCTTAACTTGCCAAGTCTTTTACAAGCAGGCAGGCCTACCCTCAGAATGGCTTCACTGTGCGGAAGGAGCTGGCCGATTAATACTATCAGAAATCAATCGTCGTGACGTTGTCCTGGACTCTGTGCTGCCCTCTAGTTCGTTAACCTAACTTAACCAAATTATTGATTGGTTGATCACTGCTTTACTAGTAACCAAAATAATTCAAATCTAATAAATTAAAGATAGACTGAGCATGGTTTCAGATCCTTAGAGATGTATTGTGAAGTTACTAAAGTTGTACAATTACGCTGTTGATTAACAGAAAACCGAATGAAACTATTAAATTTTACCCAATTCTAATTATTACAAGGCTATGGTTCCTTCAGAACAACTAGTTACAAATGCCTATGAGTGCCAAGTATCGAAGCGTTTAGCAAATACCTACTAGATACCAGTTTAAGCTCTACTAAGTTATAAGAAAAGGTCTAAAAACAGAAAGCAGTGGAAAGTTTGCTAAGTTAATTTAACAAAAAGTATAGTTACCAGAATATACAAACAATTATTACAATTTTCAGTACATCGACAGAGATCTGTTAACTCACTCGTTGAATCACATTTACTCCGCAATTTCGGTTATCACGACAAAATAATTATTTTCATACTGATTTTGGTTACAAAAATTGGCTAACATTGAGCCGTATATATACTGCTTATCTATGTTTGGTTATGATAGTTTAGTCCTATTTTTAACAAATGTTCCGAATCTTTGTGTGAAAAATACCTTTTTGAAAATTTTCAGAAGGTCATTCATGACTTTGATAACCTAGGCAATATAACGTGGGTGAGAAGTTTGATGTTCAACCTATGATATAATCTTTATCAGAGTCAATATCTATTTTTGCAATAGTTCTCATCAGTTTAAATTTCTTTACCAATATTATCTTTTTACAGTTTCAAATTTAGAATTCGCTTTTGTGTTGGGAATAATTCAAGGTCAGTATTAATTTGGTTCTTTTCCAAAAAACGCTTAAGTTTAACTTTCCATTCCTGCATCCCACCCATCCGGACTAAACTATTTTCCTGAATAGTACAATACAGTGAAATTAGTATAAAGTAAAAGTATATAAAAGCACCATCACCATATTTTGGTACGACAGTTTTTTTAATCAGCGTTTGTCTCCTCATTTCGCATTTTCTCTTTTAAGTTTAGTCTCTCTTCAAACTGCATGTCAGTTTCGATATCTCGTTGATCATCGTTGGACAATTTGTGAATATGTTTTGTAGTGTTCTTGGACTTGTAACACATCTTCGCTGCTCAGACAGCCAAAAGGACAAATGTAAGACACCATAAGGAGAAACCAAGCAGACCAGCCAGCTCTTTAAATGTATGCAGTGTTGACCCATGGCGAAAGGATTTGAAGTTGTTTTCCTCAGAGAGTTGTTGATGGATTTTGTCTACCATCTCACTGACTATTTCAGGCGTGACATCAAGCGTAGGGACATCCTTGAGTGCCGATCTGATGCAACATCAAATTTTTACTCTCTTCTGTAGGAGAGACCGCTGGAATGCTCGGGATGTTGAAAGCGGTATCCAGTAGTTCTGGAGGTGTGATTGTTGTTATTAGTCCACTGTGTTGAAGACAATATGTGGGATCGGGCAACATGACCAGTCCATTCTTCGGGTGAACAAGTTTTCCATCGCAAGAGGGATGTACTAGGCAACTTTTACAGGCTGGTACACGCTTTGAAAACTTTTTGCCCCCACTGTACGTTATGTTGTAAAGAAATTGTTGATCGTCTGCCGCGTTGAGGAGGTACATAGAGTTCCCAAGGTAGATTGCTGTCGGTAAAATTGACAATTCAGTTACTTCTCAAGTCTTCAAAGCGGCTACCTCGTGATTGCATTGGAGTGAAGTCAAGCAGAATTGGTCTTGCGCGCTCACCAATGCTACTGGCTCGGTGCAAAGTATCAGCAATTGTGTCCCCAAACAAGACAGATATTCCTCACTCTTCATTTCGGCATAGCTTTCTTCTCGACTTGATGCGATCCAATAGTTCCTTTCTAATTTTAGAGTTGCGGCCGTCGTTGTGTTCTTGATTGGTTGTGGCAGAGGGATCGCTTTTTAGGCATCGTGAATTGGTTCACCACTGTATACTGACACCTCCATTGTGATTAACAGTCCGTGTGGATTGGAAAAAACACTTCTCACAAAGAGCAGGCTGTAAATAAAACTTGAGTGGTCCTATGGAATTGAACATTTTTTATCTCCCAGCTTCAGAGCTGTAATTGTTTTTCGTAAATCCTCGTAGGGTACTAGTGCGGCTAGCAGTACTCCATTGGATAGCACTCCAATGCTTGTAATGAATATGTTTCTCTGTTCCGTCAAATATAGTGTTTGTACTTGCAACTCGCTGTGCATAGCATTGAAAGTCCATGATACGTTGTTAATTGCACTTTGGGCGCAAAAGGCATACATAAAAACATAAGACCTTCGATGATCACAGGCTTGAGCTTGTTGTATTTCTTCCATTGTTTTTTGAAGCACCTCCAGGTTTGTTTGCAGAATCTCAAAGTTATCCTCTGAGTAGTTTAGCAGTTTTCGTGTGTCTTCATGAAGCTTCAAACTTCTGCTGGCCAAGACCTGAATAGACTCTCTTTCTTTGTCGTGCAGGTGAACCATTCTTGATTCCAAATAGTGCAATCGTCCTTCCAATTGTTCCATCTTTCGCTTAGAACTTTTGTACAGACCAAAAATTGAGAGTAGTTTACAGTCTGCATTTTCCAGTAAGGGTTCTAAAGTTATCGCTGTCGCAGCTCCCATTGCAAACAGCAGTGGTGATCGTCTCTGTCGCTGAAGAGTGATAGTCTGGTTTACAAAAGATGCTACTTCTTTGACAAGCTTTGTCCTCTATTTATCTGCTCTTTCGTATTCTATCTGAATAGATGAGATAATCCGTCATAGTGGTGCTGTAATAGTGCGCTTATTTCTGGGTTGTTGCAAAACTTGGAGCTCTTCAACGTTTTCTGTTCCAATTGCTGCAGTATTGAAGTGAATTTTTAAATTGATCGGAGATCCACGTTCAACAGCTTCGGAATTGGGACTGCGATATCCACAGTCAGATATCAGTCGGCCAATGAAACTGGAGTTTTATGTTGAAAGAGAATATGCGCAGTAGTTCGCGCACTCGCCGCTGTTTGCTGTTGTACCGCAAGTACTAATATAAATATCACAAACTAGTACATCTAAACATTATTGTGGTTAACATGCGCTAATCCTAGATAGCATTTTCTCTGTATTAGAAAGAGTGCTGCATTCTCTAATAATTCCCCCCAAATTCGCTGAAACTTATTTGAGCTAATTAACTCTTTTCATATTACCGGTGATATATTAATTTGCAATATAATTACTTTTTTTAATGGTGATATTTAAATATGTTTTACGATCGTCCCCATCTTTATTCAAAATTTCGGCTCATCTTTTGATCTTTACAATTTTTTTAGGCAATGCTATATAGAGAAACCTAATCAAATTCTTTTTTTTTATTTTTTTGAAAACATATATGTATATATATATATATATATATATATATACATCTTTTTGATTCGTTGTCGATTCCGAATCGTTTTGGGTACTTCACTGCGCGTCTTTCTCGTGTTTTAGCGATGGAGTTTACTGTTTCGTCAGTTTTGGTTCCCAAAAGTTCTGCAAATGTTTTTCGTTTGCACGTTTCCCTCATAGCGCTTGCAGGTGTTGACTGTGTTTCACTGAGGTCCCTCAAGACATTTTTTGGTTTGTGTGGTCGTTGTGGCAGTGGTGTAGAGTCAATATCTTTGGCTGAGGTTACAAAAGGGGTCTGGTTCTCTTGAGTTTTTTCTTGTTCCGGAGTGACCGGTTCTGCTGGTATGTTAGTCTTAGTGGACCTTTTAGTTGAATGTTCTCGCTCTGCAAAGAGATCGTAGAAAAATTCTTCATACCCGTCCATCCATTTGAAGGGACTTCCTTGTTTGGGTCGTCTTGATGTAAATTCTGGGGTGAAAGTTTGATTGTTTTCTTCAATGCGAACTTCCTGGACATACGTATTATGGCGGCTGGGCCATTTCTCCTGAAGAGATGATATTGTTTCCATTCTGGGTAACTTGTCTTCCACCATCACAGGCTTCAATCGATTGTAGTGGACTATCTGCCATTTCTTGGAGTTTGTGTCTTTTGAGATTTTATAGTTGACTTCTGAGGTTCTTTCGATGATGTTATATGGTCCGATCCAGGGAAGAAAAAACTTCCTTGATTTTACTTTTTGGGGTGCAAACCGCCAAACTTTTTCTCCTGGCTTTAGTACATCTCCAAAGACGTTTTTCTGGTACAAATCTTTTCGTCTTTCTTGTCTGTAGCCAAGTTTCTCTCTGGCATTCATGTGTGCTTCCCTGAACTGTTCATTGAGCCATCTTGTGAATTCGTAGTTGGCAATTTCGTGACCAGGTGCTTTTGGGAGTAGCAGGTCAATCGGGTATTTGCATTCTTGTCCAAACACAAGTGAGAATGGAGTCTGTCCTGTTGTTTTGTGTACTGTCGTATTAAAGACGAAGTTGAGATAGGGAATCATTTGATCCCAGCTACTTGGGTTGTTTGAGCAATATTTGGAAATAACATCCGCAACAACTCTGTTGTGACATTCTACCAAAACATTTCCCTGCGGGTGATATGGAGATGTTCTTGTCTTCTCTATTCCAAAAATGTTGCACACTTCTAGTAGTAGTTCGCTGCAGAAGTTTGCTCCTTGATTGGTGTGAAGGGAATTAGACTCTCCAAACGTCAAAACCCAGTTCTCCACAAATCCTAGCAACATCTTTGGCCGTTGTTCTTTCTAAGAGAACGCAAACCACGTACTTCGTGAAATAGTCCGCCAATACCAGTATGTATTTTGCACCGCTTGTTTTTGCTCGGGTAACAGGTCCCAGGATATCTGCTGCCACTTTGCTGAATCGGATCCCAACGTTGATTGTCTGGAGAGGGGCTATTCTTTTCGTTCCAGCGGAACTTCATGCTTGACACAGGGTGTAGTTCTCACATTTTCGTTCAAGGTCTTTTCTCATATTTGGCTACCAAAACCTCTGTCTTGCCCTGTCCAAGGTCTTTTGAAAAGCAAAATGGCCTCCACTGAGTTTTGAATCTTGAAGTCGTTCCAAAACTGTCTCTCTGAGTCACTGCGGTACTACAAGTTGTTTTTGGGTTGTATTGCTTCCCTCCACATGCCACTTGCTGTACAGCACGCCATCAGTCAGTTCCATCTGGTCCCAGAGGCCCCACATCAGTACTGCATCTTTTTCTTGTGCTATTGCGTTTGCCTTTTTGATTTTAAGTCTCTCCGCGGATTTCGGTCTGGATGTTTCTCACCGTTTGCCCATTGCAAGATGAGACGTAAGCAGGGATCGCTTCTTTGAGCCAGCCCAAGTGAGTTTAAGTCTTCTTGAAGTTGGATACTCATTGGTGCGTTCGCGTCCTCGGCTGTACCTAAGTTAATTCTTCCGAGGGCGTCTTCCAAAGAGTTAGCTGATGGGCAACTTCCAAACATAACCAGTCTCTCAGCTTTAGTTAGCTCAGGTGTGCTGCTGCACTGTCTTGACAGTCCATTCGCATTCCCGTGCTTGTCTCCTGGTCTATGTTCTACTTGAAAATTGAATTCTTGCAGTCTTTGAAGCATCCTGAATATCATCCCGTCATTGTTTTGTCTAAAAAACCACTGTAGCGATGCATGATCTGTTCTGAGCACAAATTGAGTTCCCCAAATGTAAGTCTTAAACCATTTCATCGCCTGAATGACTGCTAATGCTTCTTTTTTGTTGTTGAGTAACGACATTCTGTTGGCATCAAAACTCTGCTCGCGAAAGCCACTGGGTATTCTACTCCATCGAGAGTACTGCCCCTAGACTGTTGTCACTTGCATCCGTGTCCACGATAAAAGGAGAGTTGTAGTCCGGATGCTTGAGTACTGAGCTATCAATCAAAGCCTTTTTCCATTTCTCGAACGCAATATGGCATTCAGGGTTCCAAGTGAAACGGCTGTTCTTTTTTGTTATCTGGTAAAGAGGTTTCGATATCCCAGCAAAATCTTTGATGAAACGTTTGTAGTACCTGCAAAATCCAATAAAAGACCTCACGTCGGTAACGTTTTTTGGTCGTTTCCAGTCCCGTACTGCAACGAGTTTGTTTTCATCTGGTGCAATTCCCTCTGGGCTCAGTTTGTATCCTAGATAGGTTACGAATTCTTGAAAGAGGCGACATTTCTTGGGTTTGAGTTTAAGATTGGCCTGGCGAAAGGCGTGAAAAACAAGGCGCGTGTGTTTTTTGTGTTCCTCCACATTCCTACTAAACACCAGAACGTTGTCCAAGAAGATGAGGACGAACGAGAAGAGATATTCTTTGAAGATGCTTGTCATAAGTCGCTGGAAGGTTCCCGGTGCATTGCAAAGTCCAAATGGAAGTCTGAGGTACTCGTAGTGTCCATCATCGGGAGTGACGAACGAAGTTTTTGGAATAGCACTCTCAGCTAATGGGATTTGCCAATATCCAGATGCTAGGTCGAGGCTTGAGAAAATCGTTGCTCCCTGAAGATGATCCAGTATCTGGTCAGTTCGCGGAAGAGGAAAAGCGTCTTTCTTTGTTACTTCGTTTAGTCATCTGAAGTCGGTGCACACTTGATTGCTTCCATCCTCGTTTGTAACGAGAACGATTGGTGCACTGTACGGGCTGTTTGGTGGTCGGATAATGTTTTGCGCCAGCATGTCCTCAATCTCCTTCTTAACCACTGTATTCTTTCCAGGTCCAATTCTATGGGGTTCAAGCTTGATGGGCAGCGTATCACCCGTGTCAATTTCATGCTGAACCAAGTGTGTCTGTCCAAGTTCGCTGTCGATCATTGCAAACACATCTCTGAACTCTCGTAGCAGTGTTCTTCTGTCGTCTGTTTGTTGGTTAATGTCTGGAATTGCTAAAGAACAAATCTGTTCTAACTCTTCATCGCATGATAGGGTTAGGTTTGTTTCTGCAGTTATCCCGTGCTGTGTTTCTTCCGTTGTTTCGATTTGATCAGGACCGGATTCTGCTTCCGTCTCAAAAAGATGTAGGTGCCTGGGGACTTCAATTTTATAGGCAAATTGCAAATTTACAACATTGCTTTCTTTCTCCATCATCAGCTGCTTAGAATGGAAGTCGATTGATACTTTATTCTCCTCCATCACCTGGGTTCCAAGTATCAAAGGCAGGGTCACCAAGAGATCGGCTTTCACTTTATTTCCGGCGTCGAACGTTATTTCGCCAGTAAAAAAGCCAAGTATTTCGAAAGGATCATTGGTAGCCAAAAAAACTTGTTCTCGGAAAGGTCTGAGTTTGGGACGCTGTTCGTACTGTGAGTAAGCTTTTTATGATAGAATGTTCAAATTGCTCCCAGTATCCACTAACGCTTTGTGTTTTTGTCCGCCAAGATCAACCATCACGTAGACTGTACGTCCAAAGACTGCTTCGGCTTGAACTTTGTTGATAGTGCTCACTTGCTCTGAGTTCGCTCTCTATAAAATGCTTTTCACGATTGGTTGTCTATCGGTGTCCAAGTTTGCTGATATACCCGGTTGTATTGTTCCTTTTTGTGGACACTGATTTGACAAGTGCCCAAACTCCCGGCAATTATAGCACTGCATCGCAGACGTTCTCGGTCGAAAGCCATCCGGTCTTCGCGGCCTTCTACTCTGAAATCTTGGTTGACTTGATTCAGATAGAAATCTTGTTGGGGTCTCAAGAATCTTCTCCATGATCTGTGTATGTCGCTTTTGCTGCTCTAGCATCTTATTCAAGCTTCTGATCTGAAACTCGATCATTTGATTGAAACCCGATAACAGACTGGTGTTAAATGCTCTAAAGTCAGCTGTTACTGACTCATCATGGTCTTGTTCACCCTTTGTGCATCTCAAATGTCCGTTTCTTTGTCCTCGCAGTCGACTGGATTCCGCATTACTGATGGCGTCTAGAGCAATGGCCCGTTGTGTAGCTGCATTGAAGCAAACCGGTTCATCCTTCAGGAGTGTATATCTGATTTCGCTGTCCAACAGTCCGTCCATAAAGGCATCTTTGTTAGCTTCCTGTCGTCACGCAACATCAAGATGAGCATTGGCTGCTTCTCCTAACTTACAAACTCGCCTTCAGAACTCTTTGATTGAATCTGGTTCCAATTGTTGAAGGTTTTTGAATTCGGTGCGGGCACTCCTTGCGTTCGGAAAGTCTCCGATTCTGTTGTTAAGAGCGTTCAAAACTCTCGCTATGTTCGGGGCTGGTTGTCCTTGCACTTGTTGAAAGTAATGTTTGGGGAGATTGTAATACTCATCTAACGCATAACTGTTCAAACACGTGGGGAGGACCTCGCGTTGTCTCTGGTCATCCCAATTAGTGGCATTTGACATGGATTCGAAGTGTCGAACCCATCTTTCGAAACTCTCGAAGTCGCGGCTAAGGTATCGAAGGGGGTGAGAAGAGGTGGTGCTACGACTAATTGCTGCTGATTGTTCGCCTGGTTCTGTTGTTGCTGTTGCTGGTTGTTTGGTGCGTTGTTCATTTTTGGTAATTGAAGTAATTTTTGATGCAAAATCAAATGACACGGAAAAAATATAGATAAGTTTTACCTTTGGAACGTATTCCAAAGATTTAATTCATCGGTTCTCTCAAATTCTAATTTTTAGTTTTTTGTAAATCAGAAGAATCCCTCTGTGGTCGCCAATAAAGAATCTGAATTTTAAGGGTGGAGGTTTTACCCTATTCACGATTCCACAATTGTTCCTAGAATCTATCTTTAGAGAAAATTACTGGACTGGATAGTAAATTCACAAACTTACTACTCTTAACTAGACTAAAGGGTTATACCAGTCCCTCCGTTCAAACCCTAAAGAAAGTATTTTCAGGCGCTATAAAATTGTAGTCAATTGCCAATAATAATGACAATATTAGAACATGTTGGTAATGCCCCACTATGTTATATTATTTTTTAGCTCCTAAGAAATGTTTTATCAAATGAAATAAATTGGTGACTCTAAGATTGAGAATTATACCAGGTCCTCAATTCACTTTCTAAATAATCGATCAACCAATATACTTAAAAGAAAATAATAGATGACGTGAAGAGCTCGTCGGTGATAACTCCACAACCCAACCAGACGAGTATTAACCAACCTGATAGAACGCTAAGACATTGCCCATCAGGTATTTCAGGTTACTGCAGACCGTTTTAATTGTCTACTTGGTTCACCATTCCATACTACTTGGATTGTCTTAACTTGCCAAGTCTTCTACAAGCAGGCAGGCCTACCCTAAGAATGGCTTCACTGTGCGGTCTCCTGGAAGGAGCTTGGCCGATTAATACTATCAGAAATCAACCGTCGTGATGTTGTCCTGGACTCGGTGCTGCCCTCTAGTTCTTTAACCTAACTTAACCAAAATATTGATTGGTTGATCACTACTTTACTAGTAACCAAAATAATTTAAATCTAATAAATTAAAGATAGACTGAGCATGGTTTCAGATCCTTAGAGATGTATTGTGAAGTTACTAAAGTTATACAATTACGCTGTTGATTAACAGAAAACCGAAAGAAACTATACAGTTCACTGACGATGCACTCTATTAATTAACTACAGACCGGTAAACGACAATTGAGTTCGAAGCACAAATTAGATAAGCTGAAAAATGAGGTGATGGATTTTGTTGAGCTCGATAAAGTGTCTTTTCTTCAGTCAACAAAACCATTCAGCACGAACGATGCTTTTAAAATGTTGAAAAGTCTAAGTGGACGCAGCTCTTTTCCTAACGAAATGATTTATCAGGATCGGCTTGCTAAATTTGATATTGAAAAAGCCAATCTATTCAATCTTTTCTTCCATTCGGTGTATAAGAAATCCTCTCTCTCTGTAGCTCCCATCGATACCCCAAGTGCCAATCTTCACCTCGGTGATTTAGTTTTTACCATCTCGGAGACCGTCAAACTACATGAAACATTGCCTATGAGCTGAAATGCCGTAGCGGATGGAATTCCGCCCTTTGTACTGAAGTACTGCTCTGCTTCTCTTGGGCCCTTAATTCACTCATTGTTTTCCCGTATAATTCTTACCTGCAAATGGCCTCGGCTCTGGAAATGTGCATTTGTGACGCCGATTAATAAAAAAGAGTCCCGAAACAATATCGAAAACTACAGACCAATATCGTTGTTACCCCGATTATCCCTGGTGTTGGAATAGCTTATTTTTGATTTTCTTTACTCGCGACTATGATACAAATTGAACAGTTGTCAACGTGGATTCCGAAGAGGGCATTCAACAATAACTCAATTGATTATTTACTTGGACGAGCTGTCTTCCAATTAAAAAATTTGGCGATAACGTCGAGCAAGTCCTAATTTACCTGGATTTTGCTAAGGCTTTTGACACCGTTAACCATGCTATTTTGCTTGACAAGTTAGCTTTATATGGCCTTGATAACAATTTTTTAAAACTTATTTTTTCCTACTTAAGTGGTAGATCGCAACGAGTAAGTGTCAATGGGACTTTATCAGATGAAATCATGGTTACTAGTGGAGTTCCTCAAAGCAGTGTCTTAGGACCGTTACTGTTTCTTGTGTATATTGACGACATGCTGTCCGTACCGGATTTCTCAAGCTGTTTCTGCTTTGCAGATGACACAAAGTTGGCATGTGCGGGAGAAGACATGTTTAACAAATGCCAAAAAGACCTCGATAAGCTATTAACTTGGGCTGCCGATAATGATCTTACCTTCAACGTTGACAAATGTGTGTATCTTCAAGTATCTGAAATTTGCGATAGTGGTTTGAATATTGGGTCCAATTTGATACGAAAAGTTGACAAAATAAGTGACTTAGGCATAGAAATCTCAAGTAACTTAAAGTGGAGTAATCATGTTAGGACCAAGCTAGCGAAAGCTCAGAGAAGTTTTAATTATCTTCGACATAATGTACCTTACAGCATACCAAACAGCGTCAAGTATAATTTATATTCTGCCTGTGTTCTGTCAATTCTGCTTTATGGTTCTCAAGCGTGGTTTGCTGATATCAGCCATCTTCGATTATTAGAAAATTTTTATTGGAAGGGTTTACGCGGGTGCTATGGAAGAAATGACTACAGCACACTTCTTCGTGCGTCAAATAATACTCCGATATGCTATCAACTGAGTGAACGCGATCTTCGCTTCTTTATTTCCATTGTTTTGGGCAATACGTGCATAAAATTCGAGGACTTTTTCTCTATCAAGACATATTCTAAAATGCTTCGAACTAACTCTCATGATCATATTGTAGTGAGCCCCACGAAAAAGCAGCTGACAGCTAAATCATTTTTTAAGCAGGTACAAATTTATGTGAATGAATTCAGCGACACTGGTAACTTCAACATCCTGAGGCCACCAGCCAAATACAAAGTTTTACTGAAAACTTTTTTCTGCATACTGCGTGACTCAAAGTTTAATCCGGACGTGACCTGTAGTTGGTCCATTAAATGCCGTTGAGCGTTTTGCCGTATTTAATTTTTGTAACTAATTTTTTTCCCTAGTTGTAATAGCTATAGATAAATTTCCTTGTTTGCACCATATGCATAGATCTTTCTTATGTATTGTATTAAAATCCATAAATTGGTCAATTGAAGTCTTTTACTACTACTACTACTACTACTACTACTAATACTACTACTACTACTACTACTACTACTACTACTACTACTACTACTACTACTACTACTACTACTACTACTACTACTACTACTACTACTACTACTACTACTACTACTACTACTACTACTACTACTACTACTACTACTACTACTACTACTACTACTACTACTACTACTACTACTACTACTACTACTACTACTACTACTACTACTACTACTACTACTACTACTACTACTACTACTACTACTACTACTACTACTACTACTACTACTACTACTACTACTACTACTACTACTACTACTACTACTACTACTACTACTACTACTACTACTACTACTACTACTACTACTACTACTACTACTACTACTACTACTACTACTACTACTACTACTACTACTACTACTACTACTACTACTACTACTACTACTACTACTACTACTACTACTACTACTACTACTACTACTACTACTACTACTACTACTACTACTACTACTACTACTACTACTACTACTACTACTACTACTACTACTACTACTACTACTACTACTACTACTACTACTACTACTACTACTACTACTACTACTACTACTACTACTACTACTACTACTACTACTACTACTACTACTACTACTACTACTACTACTACTACTACTACTACTACTACTACTACTACTACTACTACTACTACTACTTACTACTACTACTACTACTACTACTACTACTACTACTACTACTACTACTACTACTACTACTACTACTG
>NW_027450474.1:2500-27319 GCF_964194025.1 Convolutriloba macropyga | reverse complement strand
ATTAACCCAAGTTAGCTTGGGTTAACTTCATTAAGTTAGCTTGAACTAGCTTGAGTTAGCTTGAGTTAGCTTGAGTTAGCTTGAGTTAGCTTGAGTTAGCTTGTCTTAGCTTTAGCTAGCTTGAGTTAGCTTGAACTAGCTTTAGCTACCTTGAGTTAGCTTGAGTTAGCTCGGGTTAGCTTGAGTTAGCTTGAGTTAGCTTGAGTTAGCTTTAGCTAGCTTGAGTTAGCTTGAGTTAGCTTGAGTTAGCTTGAGTTAGCTTGAATTAGCTTGAGTTAGCTTGAGTTAGCTTTAGCTAGCTTGGGTTAGCTTGAGCTAGCTTGAGTTAGCTCGGGTTAGCTTGAGTTAGCTTGAGTTAGCTTTAGCTAGCTTGAGTTAGCTTGAGTTAGCTTGAGTTAGCTTGAGTTAGCTTTAGCTAGCTTGAGTTAGCTTGAACTAGCTTGAGTTAGCTTGAGCTAGCTTGAGTTAGCTTGAGTTAGCTTGAGTTAGCTTTAGCTAGCTTGAGTTAGCTTGAACTAGCTTTAGTTAGCTTGAGTTAGCTTGAGTTAGCTTGAGTTAGCTTGAGTTAGCTTGTCTTAGCTTTAGCTAGCTTGAGTTAGCTTGAACTAGCTTTAGCTACCTTGAGTTAGCTTGAGTTAGCTCGGGTTAGCTTGAGTTAGCTTGAGTTAGCTTGAGTTAGCTTTAGCTAGCTTGAGTTAGCTTGAGTTAGCTTGAGTTAGCTTGAACTAGCTTGAGTTAGCTTGAGTTAGCTTGAGTTAGCTTGAGTTAGCTTGAGTTAGCTTGAGTTAGCTTGTCTTAGCTTTAGCTAGCTTGAGTTAGCTTGAACTAGCTTTAGCTACCTTGAGTTAGCTTGAGTTAGCTCGGGTTAGCTTGAGTTAGCTTGAGTTAGCTTGAGTTAGCTTTAGCTAGCTTGAGTTAGCTTGAGTTAGCTTGAGTTAGCTTGAGTTAGCTTGAGTTAGCTTGAATTAGCTTGAGTTAGCTTGAGTTAGCTTTAGCTAGCTTGGGTTAGCTTGAGCTAGCTTGAGTTAGCTCGGGTTAGCTTGAGTTAGCTTGAGTTAGCTTTAGCTAGCTTGAGTTAGCTTGAGTTAGCTTGAGTTAGCTTGAGTTAGCTTTAGCTAGCTTGAGTTAGCTTGAACTAGCTTGAGTTAGCTTGAGCTAGCTTGAGTTAGCTTGAGTTAGCTTGAGTTAGCTTTAGCTAGCTTGAGTTAGCTTGAACTAGCTTGAGTTAGCTTGAGTTAGCTTGAGTTAGCTTGTCTTAGCTTTAGCTAGCTTGAGCTAGCTTGAACTAGCTTTAGCTACCTTGAGTTAGCTTGAGTTAGCTCGGGTTAGCTTGAGTTAGCTTGAGTTAGCTTGAGTTAGCTTTAGCTAGCTTGAGTTAGCTTGAGTTAGCTTGAGTTAGCTTGAACTAGCTTGAGTTAGCTTGAGTTAGCTTGAGTTAGCTTGAGTTAGCTTGAGTTAGCTTGTCTTAGCTTTAGCTAGCTTGAGTTAGCTTGAACTAGCTTTAGCTACCTTGAGTTAGCTTGAGTTAGCTCGGGTTAGCTTGAGTTAGCTTGAGTTAGCTTGAGTTAGCTTTAGCTAGCTTGAGTTAGCTTGAGTTAGCTTGAGTTAGCTTGAGTTAGCTTGAATTAGCTTGAGTTAGCTTGAGTTAGCTTTAGCTAGCTTGGGTTAGCTTGAGCTAGCTTGAGTTAGCTCGGGTTAGCTTGAGTTAGCTTGAGTTAGCTTTAGCTAGCTTGAGTTAGCTTGAGTTAGCTTGAGTTAGCTTGAGTTAGCTTTAGCTAGCTTGAGTTAGCTTGAACTAGCTTGAGTTAGCTTGAGCTAGCTTGAGTTAGCTTGAGTTAGCTTGAGTTAGCTTTAGCTAGCTTGAGTTAGCTTGAACTAGCTTGAGTTAGCTTGAGCTAGCTTGAGTTAGCTTGAGTTAGCTTGAGTTAGCTTTAGCTAGCTTGAGTTAGCTTGAACTAGCTTGAGTTAGCTTGAGTTAGCTTGAGTTAGCTTGAGTTAGCTTGTCTTAGCTTTAGCTAGCTTGAGCTAGCTTGAACTAGCTTTAGCTACCTTGAGTTAGCTTGAGTTAGCTCGGGTTAGCTTGAGTTAGCTTGAGTTAGCTTGAGTTAGCTTGAGCTAGCTTGAGTTAGCTTGAGTTAGCTTGAGTTAGCTTTAGCTAGCTTGAGTTAGCTTGAACTAGCTTGAGTTAGCTTGAGCTAGCTTGAGTTAGCTTGAGTTAGCTTGAGTTAGCTTTAGCTAGCTTGAGTTAGCTTGAACTAGCTTGAGTTAGCTTGAGTTAGCTTGAGTTAGCTTGAGTTAGCTTGTCTTAGCTTTAGCTAGCTTGAGCTAGCTTGAACTAGCTTTAGCTACCTTGAGTTAGCTTGAGTTAGCTCGGGTTAGCTTGAGTTAGCTTGAGTTAGCTTGAGTTAGCTTTAGCTAGCTTGAGTTAGCTTGAGTTAGCTTGAGTTAGCTTGAACTAGCTTGAGTTAGCTTGAGTTAGCTTGAGTTAGCTTGAGTTAGCTTGAGTTAGCTTGAGTTAGCTTGTCTTAGCTTTAGCTAGCTTGAGTTAGCTTGAACTAGCTTTAGCTACCTTGAGTTAGCTTGAGTTAGCTCGGGTTAGCTTGAGTTAGCTTGAGTTAGCTTGAGTTAGCTTTAGCTAGCTTGAGTTAGCTTGAGTTAGCTTGAGTTAGCTTGAGTTAGCTTGAATTAGCTTGAGTTAGCTTGAGTTAGCTTTAGCTAGCTTGGGTTAGCTTGAGCTAGCTTGAGTTAGCTCGGGTTAGCTTGAGTTAGCTTGAGTTAGCTTTAGCTAGCTTGAGTTAGCTTGAGTTAGCTTGAGTTAGCTTGAGTTAGCTTTAGCTAGCTTGAGTTAGCTTGAACTAGCTTGAGTTAGCTTGAGCTAGCTTGAGTTAGCTTGAGTTAGCTTGAGTTAGCTTTAGCTAGCTTGAGTTAGCTTGAACTAGCTTTAGTTAGCTTGAGTTAGCTTGAGTTAGCTTGAGTTAGCTTGAGTTAGCTTGTCTTAGCTTTAGCTAGCTTGAGTTAGCTTGAACTAGCTTTAGCTACCTTGAGTTAGCTTGAGTTAGCTCGGGTTAGCTTGAGTTAGCTTGAGTTAGCTTGAGTTAGCTTTAGCTAGCTTGAGTTAGCTTGAGTTAGCTTGAGTTAGCTTGAGTTAGCTTGAGTTAGCTTGAGTTAGCTTGAGTTAGCTTGAGTTAGCTTGAGTTAGCTTGAGTTAGCTTGTCTTAGCTTTAGCTAGCTTGAGTTAGCTTGAACTAGCTTTAGCTACCTTGAGTTAGCTTGAGTTAGCTCGGGTTAGCTTGAGTTAGCTTGAGTTAGCTTGAGTTAGCTTTAGCTAGCTTGAGTTAGCTTGAGTTAGCTTGAGTTAGCTTGAGTTAGCTTGAATTAGCTTGAGTTAGCTTGAGTTAGCTTTAGCTAGCTTGGGTTAGCTTGAGCTAGCTTGAGTTAGCTCGGGTTAGCTTGAGTTAGCTTGAGTTAGCTTTAGCTAGCTTGAGTTAGCTTGAGTTAGCTTGAGTTAGCTTGAGTTAG
Source organism: Convolutriloba macropyga (assembly GCF_964194025.1). Lineage (NCBI taxonomy): Eukaryota > Metazoa > Xenacoelomorpha > Acoela > Convolutidae > Convolutriloba > Convolutriloba macropyga. Next base: position 23,800 of record NW_027450474.1, on the reverse strand, counting down.
CTTTAGCTAGCTTGAGTTAGCTTGAACTAGCTTGAGTTAGCTTGAGCTAGCTTGAGTTAGCTTGAGTTAGCTTGAGTTAGCTTTAGCTAGCTTGAGTTAGCTTGAACTAGCTTGAGTTAGCTTGAGTTAGCTTGAGTTAGCTTGTCTTAGCTTTAGCTAGCTTGAGCTAGCTTGAACTAGCTTTAGCTACCTTGAGTTAGCTTGAGTTAGCTCGGGTTAGCTTGAGTTAGCTTGAGTTAGCTTGAGTTAGCTTTAGCTAGCTTGAGTTAGCTTGAGTTAGCTTGAGTTAGCTTGAACTAGCTTGAGTTAGCTTGAGTTAGCTTGAGTTAGCTTGAGTTAGCTTGAGTTAGCTTGTCTTAGCTTTAGCTAGCTTGAGTTAGCTTGAACTAGCTTTAGCTACCTTGAGTTAGCTTGAGTTAGCTCGGGTTAGCTTGAGTTAGCTTGAGTTAGCTTGAGTTAGCTTTAGCTAGCTTGAGTTAGCTTGAGTTAGCTTGAGTTAGCTTGAGTTAGCTTGAATTAGCTTGAGTTAGCTTGAGTTAGCTTTAGCTAGCTTGGGTTAGCTTGAGCTAGCTTGAGTTAGCTCGGGTTAGCTTGAGTTAGCTTGAGTTAGCTTTAGCTAGCTTGAGTTAGCTTGAGTTAGCTTGAGTTAGCTTGAGTTAGCTTTAGCTAGCTTGAGTTAGCTTGAACTAGCTTGAGTTAGCTTGAGCTAGCTTGAGTTAGCTTGAGTTAGCTTGAGTTAGCTTTAGCTAGCTTGAGTTAGCTTGAACTAGCTTGAGTTAGCTTGAGTTAGCTTGAGTTAGCTTGTCTTAGCTTTAGCTAGCTTGAGCTAGCTTGAACTAGCTTTAGCTACCTTGAGTTAGCTTGAGTTAGCTCGGGTTAGCTTGAGTTAGCTTGAGTTAGCTTGAGTTAGCTTTAGCTAGCTTGAGTTAGCTTGAGTTAGCTTGAGTTAGCTTGAACTAGCTTGAGTTAGCTTGAGTTAGCTTGAGTTAGCTTGAGTTAGCTTGAGTTAGCTTGTCTTAGCTTTAGCTAGCTTGAGTTAGCTTGAACTAGCTTTAGCTACCTTGAGTTAGCTTGAGTTAGCTCGGGTTAGCTTGAGTTAGCTTGAGTTAGCTTGAGTTAGCTTTAGCTAGCTTGAGTTAGCTTGAGTTAGCTTGAGTTAGCTTGAGTTAGCTTGAATTAGCTTGAGTTAGCTTGAGTTAGCTTTAGCTAGCTTGGGTTAGCTTGAGCTAGCTTGAGTTAGCTCGGGTTAGCTTGAGTTAGCTTGAGTTAGCTTTAGCTAGCTTGAGTTAGCTTGAGTTAGCTTGAGTTAGCTTGAGTTAGCTTTAGCTAGCTTGAGTTAGCTTGAACTAGCTTGAGTTAGCTTGAGCTAGCTTGAGTTAGCTTGAGTTAGCTTGAGTTAGCTTTAGCTAGCTTGAGTTAGCTTGAACTAGCTTGAGTTAGCTTGAGTTAGCTTGAGTTAGCTTTAGCTAGCTTGAGTTAGCTTGAGCTAGCTGAGTTAGCTTGAGTTAGCTAGCTTGAGCTTGAGCTAGCTAGCTAGCTTGAGCTTGAGCTAGCTAGCTCGCTTGAGCTTGAGCTTGAGCTAGCTAGCTTGAGCTTGAGCTAGCTAGCTAGCTTGAGCTTGAGCTTGAGCTAGCTGGCTTGAGCTTGAGCTAGCTAGCTTGAGCTTGAGCTAGCTAGCTAGCTAGCTTGAGCTTGAGCTTGAGCTAGCTAGCTAGCTTGAGCTAGCTATCTAGCTTGAGCTTGAGCTAGCTAGCTAGCTTGAGCTTGAGCTTGAGCTTGAGCTAGCTGGCTTGAGCTTGAGCTAGCTAGCTTGAGCTTGAGCTAGCTAGCTAGCTTGAGCTTGAGCTTGAGCTAGCTGGCTTGAGCTTGAGCTAGCTAGCTTGAGCTTGAGCTAGCTAGCTAGCTTGAGCTTGAGCTTGAGCTAGCTAGCTAGCTAGCTTGAGCTTGAGCTTGAGCTTGAGCTAGCTAGCTTGAGCTTGAGCTAGCTAGCTAGCTTGAGCTTGAGCTTGAGCTAGCTAGCTTGAGCTTGAGCTTGAGCTAGCTAGCTTGAGCTTGAGCTTGAGCTAGCTAGCTTGAGCTTGAGCTTGAGCTAGCTAGCTTGAGCTTGAGCTTGAGCTAGCTAGCTAGCTAGCTTGAGCTTGAGCTAGCTAGCTTGAGCTTGAGCTAGCTAGCTAGCTTGAGATTGAGCTTGAGCTAGCTGGCTTGAGCTTGAGCTAGCTAGCTTGAGCTTGAGCTAGCTAGCTTGAGCTTGAGCTAGCTAGCTAGCTTGAACTTGAGCTAGCTAGCTAGCTTGAGCTTGAGCTTGAGCTAGCTAGCTAGCTTGAGCTTGAGCTTGAGCTAGCTGGCTTGAGCTTGAGCTAGCTAGCTTGAGCTTGAGCTAGCTAGCTTGAGCTTGAGCTAGCTAGCTAGCTTGAACTTGAGCTAGCTAGCTAGCTTGAGCTTGAGCTAGCTAGCTAGCTTGAGCTTGAGCTAGCTAGCTAGCTTGAGCTTGAGCTTGAGCTAGCTAGCTTGAGCTTGAGCTTGAGCTAGCTAGCTAGCTTGAGCTTGAGCTAGCTAGCTTGAGCTTGAGCTAGCTAGCTTGAGCTTGAGCTAGCTAGCTAGCTTGAGCTTGAGCTAGCTAGCTAGCTTGAACTTGAGCTAGCTAGCTAGCTTGAGCTTGAGCTAGCTAGCTAGCTTGAGCTAGCTAGCTAGCTTGAGCTTGAGCTTGAGCTAGCTAGCTTGAGCTTGAGCTAGCTAGCTAGCTTGAGCTTGAGCTAGCTAGCTAGCTTGAGCTTGAGCTAGCTAGCTAGCTTGAGCTTGAGCTTGAGCTAGCTAGCTTGAGCTTGAGCTTGAGCTAGCTAGCTAGCTTGAGCTTGAGCTAGCTAGCTTGAGCTTGAGCTAGCTAGCTTGAGCTTGAGCTAGCTAGCAAGCTTGTGCTTGAGCTAGCTAGCTAGCTTGAGCTTGAGCTTGAGCTAGCTAGCTTGAGCTTGAGCTAGCTAGCTTGAGCTTGAGCTAGCTAGCTTGAGCTTGAGCTAGCTAGCAAGCTTGTGCTTGAGCTAGCTAGCTAGCTTGAGCTTGAGCTTGAGCTAGCTGGCTTGAGCTTGAGCTAGCTAGCTTGAGCTTGAGCTAGCTAGCTTGAGCTTGACCTAGCTAGCTAGCTTGAACTTGAGCTAGCTAGCTAGCTTGAGCTTGAGCTAGCTAGCTAGCTTGAGCTTGAGCTAGCTAGCTAGCTTGAGCTTGAGCTTGAGCTAGCTAGCTTGAGCTTGAGCTTGAGCTAGCTAGCTAGCTTGAGCTTGAGCTAGCTAGCTTGAGCTTGAGCTAGCTAGCTTGAGCTTGAGCTAGCTAGCTAGCTTGAGCTTGAGCTAGCTAGCTAGCTTGAACTTGAGCTAGCTAGCTAGCTTGAGTTTGAGCTAGCTAGCTTGAGCTTGAGCTAGCTAGCTTGAGCTTGAGCTAGCTAGCTAGCTTGAACTTGAGCTAGCTAGCTAGCTTGAGCTTGAGCTAGCTAGCTAGCTTGAGCTTGAGCTAGCTAGCTAGCTTGAGCTTGAGCTTGAGCTAGCTAGCTTGAGCTTGAGCTTGAGCTAGCTAGCTAGCTTGAGCTTGAGCTAGCTAGCTTGAGCTTGAGCTAGCTAGCTTGAGCTTGAGCTAGCTAGCTAGCTTGAGCTTGAGCTAGCTAGCTAGCTTGAACTTGAGCTAGCTAGCTAGCTTGAGCTTGAGCTAGCTAGCTTGAGCTTGAGCTAGCTAGCTAGCTTGAGCTTGAGCTTGAGCTAGCTAGCTAGCTAGCTTGAGCTTGAGCTTGAGCTTGAGCTAGCTAGCTTGAGCTTGAGCTAGCTAGCTAGCTTGAGCTTGGGCTTGAGCTAGCTAGCTTGAGCTTGAGCTTGAGCTAGCTAGCTTGAGCTTGAGCTTGAGCTAGCTAGCTTGAGCTTGAGCTTGAGCTAGCTAGCTTGAGCTTGAGCTTGAGCTAGCTAGCTAGCTAGCTTGAGCTTGAGCTAGCTAGCTTGAGCTTGAGCTAGCTAGCTAGCTTGAGCTTGAGCTTGAGCTAGCTGGCTTGAGCTTGAGCTAGCTAGCTTGAGCTTGAGCTAGCTAGCTTGAGCTTGAGCTAGCTAGCTAGCTTGAACTTGAGCTAGCTAGCTAGCTTGAGCTTGAGCTTGAGCTTGAGCTAGCTAGCTAGCTTGAGCTTGAGCTTGAGCTAGCTGGCTTGAGCTTGAGCTAGCTAGCTTGAGCTTGAGCTAGCTAGCTTGAGCTTGAGCTAGCTAGCTAGCTTGAACTTGAGCTAGCTAGCTAGCTTGAGCTTGAGCTAGCTAGCTAGCTTGAGCTTGAGCTAGCTAGCTAGCTTGAGCTTGAGCTTGAGCTAGCTAGCTTGAGCTTGAGCTTGAGCTAGCTAGCTAGCTTGAGCTTGAGCTAGCTAGCTTGAGCTTGAGCTAGATAGCTTGAGCTTGAGCTAGCTAGCTAGCTTGAGCTTGAGCTAGCTAGCTAGCTTGAACTTGAGCTAGCTAGCTAGCTTGAGCTTGAGCTAGCTAGCTAGCTTGAGCTAGCTAGCTAGCTTGAGCTTGAGCTTGAGCTAGCTAGCTTGAGCTTGAGCTAGCTAGCTAGCTTGAGCTTGAGCTAGCTAGCTAGCTTGAGCTTGAGCTAGCTAGCTAGCTTGAGCTTGAGCTTGAGCTAGCTAGCTTGAGCTTGAGCTTGAGCTAGCTAGCTAGCTTGAGCTTGAGCTAGCTAGCTTGAGCTTGAGCTAGCTAGCTTGAGCTTGAGCTAGCTAGCAAGCTTGTGCTTGAGCTAGCTAGCTAGCTTGAGCTTGAGCTTGAGCTAGCTAGCTTGAGCTTGAGCTAGCTAGCTTGAGCTTGAGCTAGCTAGCTTGAGCTTGAGCTAGCTAGCAAGCTTGTGCTTGAGCTAGCTAGCTAGCTTGAGCTTGAGCTTGAGCTAGCTGGCTTGAGCTTGAGCTAGCTAGCTTGAGCTTGAGCTAGCTAGCTTGAGCTTGAGCTAGCTAGCTAGCTTGAACTTGAGCTAGCTAGCTAGCTTGAGCTTGAGCTAGCTAGCTAGCTTGAGCTTGAGCTAGCTAGCTAGCTTGAGCTTGAGCTTGAGCTAGCTAGCTTGAGCTTGAGCTTGAGCTAGCTAGCTAGCTTGAGCTTGAGCTAGCTAGCTTGAGCTTGAGCTAGCTAGCTTGAGCTTGAGCTAGCTAGCTAGCTTGAGCTTGAGCTAGCTAGCTAGCTTGAACTTGAGCTAGCTAGCTAGCTTGAGTTTGAGCTAGCTAGCTTGAGCTTGAGCTAGCTAGCTTGAGCTTGAGCTAGCTAGCTAGCTTGAACTTGAGCTAGCTAGCTAGCTTGAGCTTGAGCTAGCTAGCTAGCTTGAGCTTGAGCTAGCTAGCTAGCTTGAGCTTGAGCTTGAGCTAGCTAGCTTGAGCTTGAGCTTGAGCTAGCTAGCTAGCTTGAGCTTGAGCTAGCTAGCTTGAGCTTGAGCTAGCTAGCTTGAGCTTGAGCTAGCTAGCTAGCTTGAGCTTGAGCTAGCTAGCTAGCTTGAACTTGAGCTAGCTAGCTAGCTTGAGCTTGAGCTAGCTAGCTAGCTTGAGCTAGCTAGCTAGCTTGAGCTTGAGCTTGAGCTTGAGCTAGCTAGCTAGCTTGAGCTTGAGCTTGAGCTAGCTAGCTTGAGCTTGAGCTAGCTAGCTAGCTTGAGCTTGAGCTAGCTAGCTAGCTTGAGCTTGAGCTTGAGCTAGCTAGCTTGAGCTTGAGCTTGAGCTAGCTAGCTAGCTTGAGCTTGAGCTAGCTAGCTTGAGCTTGAGCTAGCTAGCTTGAGCTTGAGCTAGCTAGCTAGCTTGTGCTTGAGCTAGCTAGCTAGCTTGAGCTTGAGCTTGAGCTAGCTGGCTTGAGCTTGAGCTAGCTAGCTTGAGCTTGAGCTAGCTAGCTTGAGCTTGAGCTAGCTAGCTAGCTTGAACTTGAGCTAGCTAGCTAGCTTGAGCTTGAGCTAGCTAGCTAGCTTGAGCTTGAGCTAGCTAGCTAGCTTGAGCTTGAGCTTGAGCTAGCTAGCTTGAGCTTGAGCTTGAGCTAGCTAGCTAGCTTGAGCTTGAGCTAGCTAGCTTGAGCTTGAGCTAGCTAGCTTGAGCTTGAGCTAGCTAGCTAGCTTGAGCTTGAGCTAGCTAGCTAGCTTGAACTTGAGCTAGCTAGCTAGCTTGAGCTTGAGCTAGCTAGCTAGCTTGAGCTAGCTAGCTAGCTTGAGCTTGAGCTTGAGCTAGCTAGCTTGAGCTTGAGCTAGCTAGCTAGCTTGAGCTTGAGCTAGCTAGCTAGCTTGAGCTTGAGCTAGCTAGCTAGCTTGAGCTTGAGCTTGAGCTAGCTAGCTTGAGCTTGAGCTTGAGCTAGCTAGCTAGCTTGAGCTTGAGCTAGCTAGCTTGAGCTTGAGCTAGCTAGCTTGAGCTTGAGCTAGCTAGCAAGCTTGTGCTTGAGCTAGCTAGCTAGCTTGAGCTTGAGCTTGAGCTAGCTAGCTTGAGCTTGAGCTAGCTAGCTTGAGCTTGAGCTAGCTAGCTTGAGCTTGAGCTAGCTAGCAAGCTTGTGCTTGAGCTAGCTAGCTAGCTTGAGCTTGAGCTTGAGCTAGCTGGCTTGAGCTTGAGCTAGCTAGCTTGAGCTTGAGCTAGCTAGCTTGAGCTTGAGCTAGCTAGCTAGCTTGAACTTGAGCTAGCTAGCTAGCTTGAGCTTGAGCTAGCTAGCTAGCTTGAGCTTGAGCTAGCTAGCTAGCTTGAGCTTGAGCTTGAGCTAGCTAGCTTGAGCTTGAGCTTGAGCTAGCTAGCTAGCTGGAGCTTGAGCTAGCTAGCTTGAGCTTGAGCTAGCTAGCTTGAGCTTGAGCTAGCTAGCTAGCTTGAGCTTGAGCTAGCTAGCTAGCTTGAACTTGAGCTAGCTAGCTAGCTTGAGTTTGAGCTAGCTAGCTTGAGCTTGAGCTAGCTAGCTTGAGCTTGAGCTAGCTAGCTAGCTTGAACTTGAGCTAGCTAGCTAGCTTGAGCTTGAGCTAGCTAGCTAGCTTGAGCTTGAGCTAGCTAGCTAGCTTGAGCTTGAGCTTGAGCTAGCTAGCTTGAGCTTGAGCTTGAGCTAGCTAGCTAGCTTGAGCTTGAGCTAGCTAGCTTGAGCTTGAGCTAGCTAGCTTGAGCTTGAGCTAGCTAGCTAGCTTGAGCTTGAGCTAGCTAGCTAGCTTGAACTTGAGCTAGCTAGCTAGCTTGAGCTTGAGCTAGCTAGCTAGCTTGAGCTAGCTAGCTAGCTTGAGCTTGAGCTTGAGCTTGAGCTAGCTAGCTTGAGCTTGAGCTAGCTAGCTAGCTTGAGCTTGAGCTAGCTAGCCAGCTTGAGCTTGAGCTAGCTAGCTAGCTTGAGCTTGAGCTTGAGCTAGCTAGCTTGAGCTTGAGCTTGAGCTAGCTAGCTAGCTTGAGCTTGAGCTAGCTAGCTAGCTTGAGCTTGAGCTTGAGCTAGCTAGCTTGAGCTTGAGCTTGAGCTAGCTAGCTAGCTTGAGCTTGAGCTAGCTAGCTTGAGCTTGAGCTAGCTAGCTTGAGATTGAGCTAGCTAGCTAGCTTGTGCTTGAGCTAGCTAGCTAGCTTGAGCTTGAGCTTGAGCTAGCTGGCTTGAGCTTGAGCTAGCTAGCTTGAGCTTGAGCTAGCTAGCTTGAGCTTGAGCTAGCTAGCTAGCTTGAACTTGAGCTAGCTAGCTAGCTTGAGCTTGAGCTTGAGCTAGCTAGCTAGCTTGAGCTTGAGCTAGCTAGCTAGCTTGAGCTTGAGCTTGAGCTAGCTAGCTTGAGCTTGAGCTTGAGCTAGCTAGCTAGCTTGAGCTTGAGCTAGCTAGCTTGAGCTTGAGCTAGCTAGCTTGAGCTTGAGCTAGCTAGCTAGCTTGAGCTTGAGCTAGCTAGCTAGCTTGAACTTGAGCTAGCTAGCTAGCTTGAGCTTGAGCTAGCTAGCTAGCTTGAGCTAGCTAGCTAGCTTGAGCTTGAGCTTGAGCTTGAGCTAGCTAGCTTGAGCTTGAGCTAGCTAGCTAGCTTGAGCTTGAGCTAGCTAGCTAGCTTGAGCTTGAGCTAGCTAGCTAGCTTGAGCTTGAGCTTGAGCTAGCTAGCTTGAGCTTGAGCTTGAGCTAGCTAGCTAGCTTGAGCTTGAGCTAGCTAGCTTGAGCTTGAGCTAGCTAGCTTGAGCTTGAGCTAGCTAGCTAGCTTGAGCTTGAGCTAGCTAGCTAGCTTGAGCTTGAGCTAGCTGGCTTGAGCTTGAGCTAGATAGCTTGAGCTTGAGCTAGCTAGCTAGCTTGAGCTAGCTAGCTAGAGCTCGACCTATGAAAAGCTGCGCAAACACTTATTCTATAATAATTGCGAAAATTAAAAATTTCACAAGTGAAAAGCTGCATAAACAGTAATTCTATGTGTGGGGCATTATTAGGGGGAGGTGTCTTGTCAAAATATGGCTGGACTAAAGACCTCAACCCAGATAGGGTGGAAGGCCCTATGATCGGTCTGTTACTAATCGGTGACCGATAAAGACCTGACCAAGGCCTGTAGTAAGCTTGGTTAGGCATTACAGGAGATAACACTAAGACCGAGGGGTCTTAGAGAGCCCTCTAGCGGGGCGAATAGAGCTAGATCGAGCCTTGGGAAAGCTAGATCGAGCAGGACTGAAGCTAAAGGATAGACCGAGAGGTCTGTCTGGTCCTCCTAGAGAGGCCAAGAGAAAGTACGAGAAGCCAACTAAAGCTTGATCGGGCCTTCAGCAAGCACGACCGAGCTGTACCGGAGCTAACACTAAGACCGAGGGGTCTTAGAGAGCCCTCTAGCGGGGCGAATAGAGCTAGATCGAGCCTTGGGAAAGCTAGATCGAGCAGGACTGAAGCTAAACGATAGACCGAGAGGTCTGTCTGGTCCTCCTAGAGAGGCCAAGAGAAAAAACGAGAAGCTAACTAAAGCTTGATCGGGCCTTCAGCAAGCACGACCGAGCTGTACCGGAGCTAACACTAAGACCGAGGGGTCTTAGAGAGCCCTCTAGCGGGGCGAATAGAGCTTGATCAAGCCTTGGGCAAGCTAGATCGAGCAGGACTGAAGCTAAGCAAGAGACCGAGAGGTCTGTCTGGTCCTCCTAGAGAGGCCAAGAGAAAGTACGAGAAGCCAACTAAAGCTTGATCGGGCCTTCAGCAAGCACGACCGAGCTGTACCGGAGCTAACACTAAGACCGAGGGGTCTTAGAGAGCCCTCTAGCGGGGCGAATAGAGCTAGATCGAGCCTTGGGAAAGCTAGATCGAGCAGGACTGAAGCTAAACGATAGACCGAGAGGTCTGTCTGGTCCTCCTAGAGAGGCCAAGAGAAAGTACGAGAAGCTAACTAAAGCTTGATCGCGCCTTCAGCAAGCACGATTGAGCAAGACCGGAGCTAACACTAAGACCGAAGTGTCTTAGAGAGCCCTCTGGTGGGGCGAATAGAGCTAGATCGAGCCTTGGGAAAGCTAGATCGAGTAAGATTGAAGCTGAAAGAGTGTCAGAGGAGCAAATGAACCTCCAAAAAGTGAAAATCAAATTTTAGAAAAAACACAAGTTAAATACTGCATGGACAGTATTTCTATGTGTGGGGCATTATTAGGGGGAGGTGTCTTGTCAAAATATGGCTGGACTAAAGACCTCAACCCGGATAGGGTGGAAGGCCCCATGATCGGTCTGTTACTAATCGGTGACCGATAAAGACCTGACCAAGGCCTGTAGTAAGCTTGGTTAGGCATTACAGGAGTTAACACTAAGACCGAGGGGTCTTAGAGAGCCCTCTAGCGGGGCGAATAGAGCTAGATCGAGCCTTGGGAAAGCTAGATCGAGCAGGACTGAAGCTAAGCAAGAGACCGAAAGGTCTGTCTGGTCCTCCTAGAGAGGCCAAGAGAAAGTACGAGAAGCTAACTAAAGCTTGATCAGGCCTTCAGCAAGCACGACCGAGCTGTACCGGAGCTAACACTAAGACCGAGGGGTCTTAGAGAGCCCTCTAGCAGGGCGAATAGATCTAGATCGAGCCTTGGGAAAGCTAGATCGAGCAGGACTGAAGCTAAACGATAGACCGAGAGGTCTGTCTGGTCCTCCTAGAGAGGCCAAGAGAAAGTACGAGAAGCTAACTAAAGCTTGATCGGGCCTTCAGCAAGCACGACCGAGCTGTACCGGAGCTAACACTAAGACCGAGGGGTCTTAGAGAGCCCTCTAGCAGGGCGAATAGAGCTAGATCGAGCCTTGGGAAAGCTAGATCAAGCAGGACTGAAGCTAAACGATAGACCGAGAGGTCTGTCTGGTCCTCCTATAGAGGCCAAGAGAAAGTACGAGAATCTAACTAAAGCTTGATCGGGCCTTCAGCAAGCACGACCGAGCTGTACCGGAGCTAACACTAAGACCGAGGGGTCTTAGAGAGCCCTCTAGCAGGGCGAATAGAGCTAGATCGAGCCTTGGGAAAGCTAGATCGAGCAGGACTGAAGCTAAACGATAGACCGAGAGGTCTGTCTGGTCCTCCTAGAGAGGCCAAGAGGAAGTACGAGAAGCTAACTAAAGCTTGATCGCGCCTTCAGCAAGCACGATTGAGCAAGACCGGAGCTAACACTAAGACCGAAGTGTCTTAGAGAGCCCTCTAGTGGGGCGAATAGAGCTAGATCGAGCCTTGGGAAAGCTAGATCGAGTAAGATTGAAGCTGAAAGAGTGTCAGAGGAGCAAATGAACCTCCAAAAAGTGAAAATCAAATTTTAGAAAAAAACACAAGTTAAATACTGCATGGACAGTAATTCTATGTGTGGGGCATTATTAGGGAGAGGTGTCTTGTCAAAATATGGCTGGACTAAAGACCTCAACCCGGATAGGGTGGAAGGCCCTATGATTGGTCTGTTACTAATCGGTGACCGATAAAGACCTGACCAAGGCCTGTAGTAAGCTTGGTTAGGCATTACAGAAGATAACACTAAGACCGAGGGGTCTTAGAGAGCCCTCTAGCGGGGCGAATAGAGCTTGATCAAGCCTTGGGCAAGCTAGATCGAGCAGGACTGAAGCTAAACGATAGACCGAGAGGTCTGTCTGGTCCTCCTAGAGAGGCCAAGAGAAAGTACGAGAATCTAACTAAAGCTGGGTCGGGCCTTCAGCAAGCACGACCGAGCAGTACCGGAGCTAACACTAAGACCGAGGGGTCTTAGAGAGCCCTCTAGTGGGGCGAATAGAGCTAGATCGAGCCTTGGGAAAGCTAGATCGAGCAGGACTGAAGCTAAACGATAAACCGAAAGGTCTGACGGGTCCTCATAAGAGGCATGGAGAAAGATCTGATACTAAAGTACCTCTCGGAAGTAATAAAATATGCCTGATGAAGCCGGGTATGATGTTTGTTGTTTGATGGCATTCATCGATTAGGTCTGGTGGATTCCCCATTACTCCGAGTGGTACTAGTAGAGGCTCCTACAGGGGTGAGCAAAGCGAGATCAAGCCTTAGGCAAGCTAGATCGAGCAGAACTGAAGCTGAAAAGCAAAATAAATGACAGGTCTGTCCAAATCAATAAACTTGAAATCCAGTGTGGTCACCACGGGTCACGAGGTGAATTCCTAGCGATTGTCTGCTGAACGTATAGGAAGGCCCGAAACGAACGATAATTTCATTGCACAGTGGAGATACTATACGTTCAGGAGTAGCATACATCGGGTTTGATCTATGATCATGTCTGGTCTCCGAGGATCCACACGGCAATTATTGCTGACCGGTGAAACTTTCGCATGGGAAAGACACACACACTTCTTGACAAAGCAATAAGTATTATGCTGTTTCTAGTACGCGAAAGCAGAAACATCAGCATGTGAAAGTTGTGAAGTTGAAGAATTTTTGTGTTGAGTACGATGTTGTTACTAGTAACCATGTCGACAGCTGAGAACTGTTCTCTAACCAATAGAAGGTGAAACTTCTGTATGTGAAAAGGCAATTTGAGCGAGATTTCTTAGCAGACTAGTATTATGTTGTTTCTAGTAGGCGAAAGCCGAAACATCAACATGTGAAAATCTGATATTAAATCCTCAATCATTTTCCCTAGTATTATACAGCTACTAGTAGCCGTAATTGGTCAGGGAAACATTGTTGACCGGTGAAACTTCACATGGGAAAGACACACAAATTACTTGACAAAACAATAAGTATTATGCTGTTTCTAGTATGCGAAAGCAGAAACATCAGCATGTGAAAGTTGTGAAGTTGAAAAGTTTTTGTGTTGAGTACGGTGTTGTTACTAGTAACCATGTCGACAGCTGGAAAGCTGTTCTCTAACCAATAAAAGGTAAAACTTCTGTATCTGAAGAGGCGGCGTGATTGAGATTTTTAACAGACTAGTATTATGTTGTTTCTAGTAGGCGAGAGCCGAAACATCGACATGTGAACATCTGGTTTTTAAATCATGAGTCAATTCTCCCTAGTATGATACAGTTGTTAGCCGGTATTGGTAACAGTAGAACAGAGATTTGGAGGGCAAAACCTGCTCATGGGAAATGCTCACAGAGCGCTATCTACCAGTACACATAGTATTATGCTGTTTCTAGTACGCGCGAGCCGAAACATCAGCATGTGAAATGTGTAATCGTGGGTAACTCTAAGTGTGTAGAGTACTGTGTAGTAACTAGTAGCCATGCCAAAGCATGCATTGAAACTCTTCGTGATTTAAAAAGCTCAAAGCAAGATTGACGAGGCCGCAAGGCTATGTCTTTCTAAATTCGAACAAATCGAAAGATTGTTCAAAGTACAATTAAACTGATTGATCCTGTCAGTTGCCATATGCTTGTCTGAAAGACTAAGCCATGCATGTGCAAGCGAAGCTTGAAAAAGTGGAACCGCGAATGGCTCATTAAATCAGTTACTATCTATTAGTTGATTTGCAAGCTAAATGAATAACTGCGGTAACCCTGCAGCTAATGCATGCTGATTGTCCGACACTGTCGGAGACTTTTACAAGACTACACCGGGTGATTTGCTAAGTACAGACACATCCCGTGATGAGTCCTAGTAACTGAAAGATCCCAGATAGCTTCGGCTTGGGGACGGAACTTCCGAATTTCTGACCTATCAACCTATGATGGTAGTGTAACGGACTACCATGTTTGTGACGGGTAACGGGGAATCAGGGTTCGATTCCGGAGAGGGAGCCTTAGAAACGGCTACCACATCCAAGGAAGGCAGCAGGCACGCAAATTACCCACTCTCCGCACGAGGAGGTAGTGACTAGAAATAATGATATGAACCTTTATGGTTTGTAATCAGAATGGAATGGACTTAAAAGCTCCATTGATGAACGAGTAGAGGGCAAGTCTGGTGCCAGCAGCCGCGGTAATACCAGCCTCTACAAGCGTATGCAATAGTTGCTGCGTTTAAAAAGCTCATAGTTGGATCTGTTTGAGTAGAACGGCAACATGGTCTTCAGTTAAATCTGTTGACTCGTTCCGCTCATCCTTCGCATCGAAGAAATAGTTTGCACTTAAATGTGACGAACTGTGGAAACGGTGTTTTCACCCTGAGAAAATTAGAGTGTTCAAAGCATCCTTTGGGATCGAATAATAAAGCATGGAATAATGGAGAATGACCCGCTACTCGATTGATGCCGGTTGGCTGAGTGCGGTAATGATTGAAAGGAACAGACGGGGGCATTTGTATTGCTACGTTAGAGGTGAAATTCTTGGATCGTGGCAAGACAAACTACTGCGAAAGCATTTGCCAAGAATGTTTTCATTAATCAAGAACGAAAGTCAGAGTATTGAAGAGGATTAGATACCCTCGTAATTCTGACCATAAACTATACCAACCTACAATTTGTCAAAGTCGATCTTGACTTGGCAAGAGATTAACCGGGAAACCAAAGTTTATTGGTTCCGGGGGAAGTATGGTTGCAAAATCGAAACTTAAAGGAATTGACGGAAGGGCACCACCAGGAGTGGAGCCTGCGGCTTAATTTGACTCAACACGGGAAAACTCACCCGGTCCAGACATCTTAAGGATTGACAGATTGAATATCTTTCATGATTATATGGGCGGTGGTGCATGGCCGTTCTTAGTTAGTGGAGTGATCTGTCTGGTTAATTCCGATAACGAACGAGATCTTCTCCATCTAAATAATGAAATTCACTATATGTGAATTCAAACACTTCTTAGAGGAACTATGCGGAATTAAATACCGCAGATGAAGTGAGGCTATAACAGGTCTGTGATGCCCTTAGATGTTCTGGACTGCACGCGCGCTACACTGTGTACTTTTAGATTGAGTACTCAGCCCTTGGTCCGAAATGGACTGGGCAATCAGAGAAAAGTACAGCGCTTCAAGGGGATCGTCTGTTGTAACTTGCAGACGTGAACCAGGAATTCCTGGTACTTATGAGTCAACAACTCATAGGGATTACGTCCCTGCCCTTTGTACACACCGCCCGTCGCTACTACTGATTGGATAGTTAAGCAAGAATTGCAAATTCCTACTGTTGGGACTTCGGTCTCCGGCAACGGGATGAAGCGGATCGAGCTTAATTGTCTAGAGGAAGTAAAAGTCGTAACAAGGTTTCCGTAGGGGAACCTGCGGAAGGATCAGTGATTGATTCCTTCGGGCATGGCTGCTGGTAGAGGCCATGTCTGTAGTGCGCATGACGCTCTGTCGCTAGAGATTGCTTGGCAACCAATCTCGAATTATGTATCGAGCTCAAAAACTACTTGTGTGGATACATAGTTCAGCAGTCATGGCAAGGGACTGCTTAAAGGGAGACTAGTTAGCAAAAGCAGCCTAGCAGAACTGCAGCTATCTAGATCTCAGAAGCTGGGTTATAGAAGCCCAGCTATAGACTTGTGAATGAGAAAGGCCTAAAAAGGTCCACAAGTCGCGTGGTTAGAACCGACACGCAAAAATCCCAGCGAGTGACAGAGCGTTGCGCTGTTCAGTGGGAAAGAGTTGAGCTACTCGGGGCGCCCACTGAACTTGCTCCGAGCCAAAGGCTCGAAAAAACACAGCTTAGCCTCAGATCCTTTACATAGAAGGCTAGCTAAAATAAACTTACCTTGGACGAGGGTAAAGTTTAGTCAGTTCTTAGGGGAGAGTAATCCACAGCTTCTCGCCCTCTGAACATTCTCCCAGATATGTAGGTCTGGGAGAGTCTCCTCCTGTTCTTCGGAATCTGGAGGTAGACAAAGACAGTACGATACGATCTTGCATCGGGATGACTAACCGATAATGATCATAATCTGACAATTTTTCCGGCTTGAGGCACCGGAGTCAGATTAAAGACACATACTGAACTAAAGGCGTATGTGCAAAGCTTGTCGGAGTGTAGAGAGTCAAGCTGAGTTGACTCGTCACGTGGTGATGACAACAGCCATGTGCAAAACACTCACAACTTTATCGTCTATGTGGAAAAGGTTGCTAACAGCGCTCTCTATGAGAGGCCCTCGCATATAACTATACGAGGAAAAGGCGATAGAGTTGTTTGAATGTGGGGCAGGTTCATCGACAAGCTAAGTTGATCACATTCTTGTTGTGGCATCCTACTAGAATTGGTCACGGTCTGCACCAACTCTCCCCAAGTTGGCCAGACTTAAAACTAGAAATAAGGTTTGCAGCTATGTGAACCTAGAAACTGTAAAGGAGTTGAAAGAACTTAAAGGAATTGAAAGAGGCCTTGAGGTATATCCTCTTGGTAAAGACCCACAAAAGCTCACAAAAGTGGCTTCGAAGGGCAAAACTGGTTCATCCAAAACAATTGGAGAGCTTAAAGCAGAACCAATTCGAATGAAACACTATTGGTGAAACTTCATCATGAGAACGTCACAAGCTGATCACGCTCTATGATATGACTAGTATTATGTTGCTTCTAGTAGGCTAAGCGCAAGCCGAAACATCAACATGTGAAAGTCGTAGAATTTTGCAATCAAACTGTGGCTAGTACTGTGATGTTACTAGTAACCTGGTGTTCCGTCATATGGCCAAGAGAGCATTTGAAGGCGAAACTTCTGCATGGGAAAGCTGCATCATGATCAAAATTTTATATCGAGTATTATGTTGACGTTAGTAGGCCTTGGCCGAAAACGCAGCATGTGAAAGGTATAGATAAAAGTTATTGTTGCAGTCAGTACTGTGTAGTTACTAGTAGCTGGATTTAAGCTCAAAATGAGACACTGTTGGTGAAACTTCATCATGAGAATGTCACAAGCTGATCAAGCTCTATGATATGACTAGTATTATGTTGCTTCTAGTAGGCTAAGCGCAAGCCGAAACATCAACATGTGAAAGTCGTAGAATTTTGCGATCAAATTGTGGCTAGTACTGTGATGTTACTAGTAACCTTGTGTTACGTCATATGGCCAAGAGAGCATTTGAAGGCGAAACTTCTGCATGGGGAAGCTGCATCATGAACAAAAGTTTATATCGAGTATTATGTTGACATTAGTAGGCCCTGGCCGAAAGCGCAGCATGTGAAAGGTATAGATAAAAGTTATCGTTGCAGTCAGTACTGTGTAGTTACTAGTAGCTGGATTTAAGCTCGAAATGAGACACTGTTGGTGAAACTTCATCATGAGAACGTCACAAGCTGATCACGCTCCATGATATGACTAGTATTATGTTGCTTCTAGTAGGCTAAGCGCAAGCCGAAACATCAACATGTGAAAGTCGTAGAATTTTGCGATCAAATTGTGGCTAGTACTGTGATGTTACTAGTAACCTTGTGTTACGTCATATGGCCAAGAGAGCATTTGAAGGCGAAACTTCTGCATGGGGAAGCTGCATCATGAACAAAAGTTTATATCGAGTATTATGTTGACGTTAGTAGGCCCTGGCCGAAAGCGCAGCATGTGAAAGGTATAGATAAAAGTTAGCGTTGCAGTCAGTACTGTGTAGTTACTAGTAGCTGGATTTAAGCTCGAAATGAGACACTGTTGGTGAAACTTCATCATGAGAACGTCACAAGCTGATCACGCTCTATGATATGACTAGTATTATGTTGCTTCTAGTAGGCTAAGCGCAAGCCGAAACATCAACATGTGAAAGTCGTAGAATTTTGCAATCAAACTGTGGCTAGTACTGTGATGTTACTAGTAACCTTTTCTTACGTCATATGGCCAAGAGAGCATTTGAAGGCGAAACTTCTGCATGGGGAAGCTGCATCATGAACAAAAGTTTATATCGAGTATTATGTTGACGTTAGTAGGCCCTGGCCGAAAGCGCAGCATGTGAAAGGTATAGATAAAAGTTATCGTTGCAGTCAGTACTGTGTAGTTACTAGTAGCTGGATTTAAGCTCGAAGTGAGACACTGTTGGTGAAACTTCATCATGAGAACGTCACAAGCTGATCACGCTCTATGATATGACTAGTATTATGTTGCTTATAGTAGGCTAAGCGCAAGCCGAAACATCAACATGTGAAAGTCGTAGAATTTTGCGATCAAATTGTGGCTAGTACTGTGATGTTACTAGTAACCTTGTGTTACGTCATATGGCCAAGAGAGCATTTGAAGGCGAAACTTCTGCATGGGGAAGCTGCATCATGAACAAAAGTTTATATCGAGTATTATGTTGACGTTAGTAGGCCCTGGCCGAAAGCGCAGCATGTGAAAGGTATAGATAAAAGTTAGCGTTGCAGTCAGTACTGTGTAGTTACTAGTAGCTGGATTTAAGCTCGAAATGAGACACTGTTGGTGAAACTTCATCATGAGAACGTCACAAGCTGATCACGCTCTATGATATGACTAGTATTATGTTGCTTCTAGTAGGCTAAGCGCAAGCCGAAACATCAACATGTGAAAGTCGTAGAATTTTGCAATCAAACTGTGGCTAGTACTGTGATGTTACTAGTAACCTTTTCTTACGTCATATGGCCAAGAGAGCATTTGAAGGCGAAACTTCTGCATGGGGAAGCTGCATCATGAACAAAAGTTTATATCGAGTATTATGTTGACGTTAGTAGGCCCTGGCCGAAAGCGCAGCATGTGAAAGGTATAGATAAAAGTTATCGTTGCAGTCAGTACTGTGTAGTTACTAGTAGCTGGATTTAAGCTCGAAGTGAGACACTGTTGGTGAAACTTCATCATGAGAACGTCACAAGCTGATCACGCTCTATGATATGACTAGTATTATGTTGCTTATAGTAGGCTAAGCGCAAGCCGAAACATCAACATGTGAAAGTCGTAGAATTTTGCGATCAAACTGTGGCTAGTACTTTGATGATGCTTGTAGCCAACCGAATTGGTTGAAAAGCCCAATAAGTAAGCTAACTTGGGAGAGCTTGTTGGAAACCAAATGCTACTAGATTGGTCCAAATACATCCTTCAACAGGGGATCACTTGGCTCGCTTTACGAAGAGGAGCACAGCTATATGTGTTAATTCGGTATGAATCGCAAGATTTGTTTACCGACCTCTCTAACGCAAAAGGCGGTCTCGGCTTCGGCTGTTGACTGCGTCCGATTCAGGGTTATATAACTCTCGATTGAACACATTGATGTTCTATTGTTGGTGCTTCCAATAAAATTGGAACACTTAAAGCAGAACCGATTCAAATAATAGCATTCTGATCAATGATTGCATTCCTTGATCAAGAACTGCTGGAGTCATTGTGATGGCGAATTTTCTTCATAAGAAAATTGCAAAGAGACGGAACTTAATGAGACTAGTATTATGTTGTTTCTAGTAAGCGGAAGCTGAAACAGCAACATGTGAAAATCAAGTTTTGTTCAATGATCTCGAGGCGATAAGTACTATGAAGCAACTAGTAGCCTAAGCATGACTCAGATTTGAGACAGTCAAAAAGACTGGCGAAACTTCTTCACATGAAAGTTACATAGAGAACTACAAATGTATACAGCGAGTATTATGTTGTTTCTAGTAGGCGAAAGCTGAAACATCAACATGTGAAAGTTGTCTGCAAACTGTAGAACGATATGTGATTAGTACTGTGCTGTTACTAGTAGCCAGTCTGACTGTAGAAGCCAAGACAAAGGGAAACTAATGCATCTGAAAAGGACAAGTTATGGAAAGGTATGCACGATAAGTATTATGTTGTTTCTAGTAAGCGGCAGCTGAAACATCAACATGTGAACGTCGTTGTGTACAGTAACCTAGAACTATATAGTCCTTAGTAACGTGCATTTACTAGTACCTGTAATTGGTATTCAGACTCAGGCAGTTTGGAATAGTTTGGCAAAGATGCACCAGAGAAAACTGGGATTTGATACAGAAATTGTTGAATACAAGTATTATGCTGCTTCTAGTAGGTTGAATCCGAAACATCAGCATGTGAAAATTGAAAACATTTCTGGTTCGAATTGTCACAAGTATTTGGTGATCTGAGTAGCCAAACTCACTACAACGCCAATTGAAGGCAAAAATTCTCAACGGGAAAAGCTATTCTCATTGAATGAGCTAACAAGACGAGTATTATGTTGCTTCTAGTAGGCGAAAGCCAAAACATCAACATGTGAAAGTCTTGCTGAACAAATTTAATGTTGTTGAGCTCAGTACCGTGTGAATTAGTAGCCATAATTGGCGAGCGAAAATTGAACTGGCGAAACTTCGTCTTTGGAAAATTGCAGATGCCGAGCACTTATTTTGCAACGAGTATTATGTTGACTGTAGTAAGCGAAAGCCGAAACAGCAACATGTGAAAGCTGTTGAAATTTGTGGTCATTTTGCAATAAGTACAAGGAGTGTAACTAGTAGCCAGGTCAAAATTTGGGATAAGAATGAGCAAAAATTCTGCATGAGAACAGTTGAAATTATGAAACTAAATTACAAAGACTAGTATTATGTTGTTTCGAGTACGCGAAAGCGGAAACATCAACATGTGAACGTTTGTAACGAAGTTTCGTTAATTTTCAGCCTAGTACTGAGCAAGAACGAGTAGCCTCATCTCCAATCCCACGCAAAATGTAGTGAAATATGTGAGTGAACCTTATTCACGGTGAGGGTTTCCCGAGGTCTGTATTGCAGCGAGTATTATGTTGCTTCTAGTAAGCGAAAGCTGAAACAACAACATTTGAAAGTTGGAATTAATGACTGAATGGAAACTTCGACCTGTGTTTGATAGTAGTAGCGAACAAAACTGCTGAATCGGTTTCTGTCTCATATTGGTCAGTGAACCAATTAAGAGACAATCAACTACATAACCTGAATTGGGCGAGAGAACCCCCTTAACTTAAGCATATCAGTAAGGGGAGGAAAAGAAATCAACTGAGAATCCCTTAGTAATGGCGAATGAACAGGGAAAAGCTCATCGGGAAGAGAAATGGCAACATTTCTCGGTGTCCGGTATGGTTTGATGCTAGACTGGTGAATTTGTCCTGATGTCTACTGGAAAGTAGCATCAAAGAAGGTGAAAATCCTGTAAAGGTCATTTTCGATACCAGTCATAATGGCTCATTCCTATGAGTAGAGTTGTTTGAAAGTGCAACTCGAAGCTGGAGATATGTCTCTCCAAAAGCTAATTATAAAGCGAGACCGATAGTAAACAAGTACCGTGAGGGAAAGTTGAAAAGCACTCTGAAGAGAGAGTGAAAAGTACGTGAAACTGTTGAAGGGGAACTGGAGTGAGCGTTACCATACTCAATGCCTTGATATTATATTCTCGGCTACCGAGTAGTGTAGTTGTCGTCTTTTGGCAAATCTTGTTAATGAATCGAGCAGAAGTTTTCCTCGGAATTCTTCTTGTTGATTCTAAACAAAATGAGATAAATTGATCTTGATTGCCTGTCTGACCTCAACTTCCTATTCAATGCTCTCTACAGCCCGTCTTGAAACACGGACCAAGGAGTGTGAGTTGCTTGCAAGTGTTGTCGCTCATTGAAAGCGCACACGCGAAATGAAAGTGAACAGTGTAATTTTTATGAATTGCACTACTTTGTGTGGTGAGGGCGCCGATTCGGTGTCCCGCAACCACGGACGGTTTTGCTCTTATTGCATGACTGATCCAGAGCAAGTAGCACACGACCCGAAAGATGGTGATCTATGCTTGGGCAGGGCGAAGCCACGGGAAACCATGGTGGAAGCCCGAAGCGGTTCTGACGTGCAAATCGATCGTCTGACCTGAGCATAGGGGCGAAAGACTAATCGAACCATCTAGTAGCTGGTTTCCTCCGAAGTTTCCCTCAGGATAGCAAAAGCTTGAGCAAGATTGAAAAATCTTCGCAAAGCAATTTCATCGGTTAAAGCGAATGATTAGAGGAATGGGGAAAATTTTTCCTTCACCTATTCTCAAACTATAAATCGGTGAGATGTCCTTGTGACTTAATTGCACTTGGACTATGAATGCAAGCTTTTTGTGGGCCGCTTTTGGTAAGCAGAACCGGCGATGTGGGATGAACCAAAAGTTGGGTTAAGGCGCCTAACTACTTGC
>NW_027450473.1:42500-44631 GCF_964194025.1 Convolutriloba macropyga | reverse complement strand
CTAATGCATCTGAAAAGGACAAGTTATGGAAAGGTATGCACGATAAGTATTATGTTGTTTCTAGTAAGCGGCAGCTGAAACATCAACATGTGAACGTCGTTGTGTACAGTAACCTAGAACTATATAGTCCTTAGTAACGTGCATTTACTAGTACCTGTAATTGGTATTCAGACTCAGGCAGTTTGGAATAGTTTGGCAAAGATGCACCAGAGAAAACTGGGATTTGATACAGAAATTGTTGAATACAAGTATTATGCTGCTTCTAGTAGGTTGAATCCGAAACATCAGCATGTGAAAATTGAAAACATTTCTGGTTCGAATTGTCACAAGTATTTGGTGATCTGAGTAGCCAAACTCACTACAACGCCAATTGAAGGCAAAAATTCTCAACGGGAAAAGCTATTCTCATTGAATGAGCTAACAAGACGAGTATTATGTTGCTTCTAGTAGGCGAAAGCCAAAACATCAACATGTGAAAGTCTTGCTGAACAAATTTAATGTTGTTGAGCTCAGTACCGTGTGAATTAGTAGCCATAATTGGCGAGCGAAAATTGAACTGGCGAAACTTCGTCTTTGGAAAATTGCAGATGCCGAGCACTTATTTTGCAACGAGTATTATGTTGACTGTAGTAAGCGAAAGCCGAAACAGCAACATGTGAAAGCTGTTGAAATTTGTGGTCATTTTGCAATAAGTACAAGGAGTGTAACTAGTAGCCAGGTCAAATTTTGGGATAAGAATGAGCAAAAATTCTGCATGAGAACAGTTGAAATTATGAAACTAAATTACAAAGACTAGTATTATGTTGTTTCGAGTACGCGAAAGCGGAAACATCAACATGTGAACGTTTGTAACGAAGTTTCGTTAATTTTCAGCCTAGTACTGAGCAAGAACGAGTAGCCTCATCTCCAATCCCACGCAAAATGTAGTGAAATATGTGAGTGAACCTTATTCACGGTGAGGGTTTCCCGAGGTCTGTATTGCAGCGAGTATTATGTTGCTTCTAGTAAGCGAAAGCTGAAACAACAACATTTGAAAGTTGGAATTAATGACTGAATGGAAACTTCGACCTGTGTTTGATAGTAGTAGCGAACAAAACTGCTGAATCGGTTTCTGTCTCATATTGGTCAGTGAACCAATTAAGAGACAATCAACTACATAACCTGAATTGGGCGAGAGAACCCCCTTAACTTAAGCATATCAGTAAGGGGAGGAAAAGAAATCAACTGAGAATCCCTTAGTAATGGCGAATGAACAGGGAAAAGCTCATCGGGAAGAGAAATGGCAACATTTCTCGGTGTCCGGTATGGTTTGATGCTAGACTGGTGAATTTGTCCTGATGTCTACTGGAAAGTAGCATCAAAGAAGGTGAAAATCCTGTAAAGGTCATTTTCGATACCAGTCATAATGGCTCATTCCTATGAGTAGAGTTGTTTGAAAGTGCAACTCGAAGCTGGAGATATGTCTCTCCAAAAGCTAATTATAAAGCGAGACCGATAGTAAACAAGTACCGTGAGGGAAAGTTGAAAAGCACTCTGAAGAGAGAGTGAAAAGTACGTGAAACTGTTGAAGGGGAACTGGAGTGAGCGTTACCATACTCAATGCCTTGATATTATATTCTCGGCTACCGAGTAGTGTAGTTGTCGTCTTTTGGCAAATCTTGTTAATGAATCGAGCAGAAGTTTTCCTCGGAATTCTTCTTGTTGATTCTAAACAAAATGAGATAAATTGATCTTGATTGCCTGTCTGACCTCAACTTCCTATTCAATGCTCTCTACAGCCCGTCTTGAAACACGGACCAAGGAGTGTGAGTTGCTTGCAAGTGTTGTCGCTCATTGAAAGCGCACACGCGAAATGAAAGTGAACAGTGTAATTTTTATGAATTGCACTACTTTGTGTGGTGAGGGCGCCGATTCGGTGTCCCGCAACCACGGACGGTTTTGCTCTTATTGCATGACTGATCCAGAGCAAGTAGCACACGACCCGAAAGATGGTGATCTATGCTTGGGCAGGGCGAAGCCACGGGAAACCATGGTGGAAGCCCGAAGCGGTTCTGACGTGCAAATCGATCGTCTGACCTGAGCATAGGGGCGAAAGACTAATCGAACCATCTAGTAGCTGGTTTCCTCCGAA
>NW_027450473.1:0-37500 GCF_964194025.1 Convolutriloba macropyga | reverse complement strand
TTGAGTTAGCTTGAGCTAGCTTGAGTTAGCTTGAATTAGCTTGAGTTAGCTTGAATTAGCTTGAGTTAGCTTGAGTTAGCTTGAATTAGCTTGAGTTAGCTTGAGTTAGCTCGGGTTAGCTTGAGTTTGACTTCATTAACCCAAGTTAGCTTGGGTTAACTTCATTAAGTTAGCTTGAACTAGCTTGAGTTAGCTTGAGTTAGCTTGAGTTAGCTTGAGTTAGCTTGAGTTAGCTTGTCTTAGCTTTAGCTAGCTTGAGTTAGCTTGAACTAGCTTTAGCTACCTTGAGTTAGCTTGAGTTAGCTCGGGTTAGCTTGAGTTAGCTTGAGTTAGCTTGAGTTAGCTTTAGCTAGCTTGAGTTAGCTTGAGTTAGCTTGAGTTAGCTTGAGTTAGCTTGAATTAGCTTGAGTTAGCTTGAGTTAGCTTTAGCTAGCTTGGGTTAGCTTGAGCTAGCTTGAGTTAGCTCGGGTTAGCTTGAGTTAGCTTGAGTTAGCTTTAGCTAGCTTGAGTTAGCTTGAGTTAGCTTGAGTTAGCTTGAGTTAGCTTTAGCTAGCTTGAGTTAGCTTGAACTAGCTTGAGTTAGCTTGAGCTAGCTTGAGTTAGCTTGAGTTAGCTTGAGTTAGCTTTAGCTAGCTTGAGTTAGCTTGAACTAGCTTTAGTTAGCTTGAGTTAGCTTGAGTTAGCTTGAGTTAGCTTGAGTTAGCTTGTCTTAGCTTTAGCTAGCTTGAGTTAGCTTGAACTAGCTTTAGCTACCTTGAGTTAGCTTGAGTTAGCTCGGGTTAGCTTGAGTTAGCTTGAGTTAGCTTGAGTTAGCTTTAGCTAGCTTGAGTTAGCTTGAGTTAGCTTGAGTTAGCTTGAACTAGCTTGAGTTAGCTTGAGTTAGCTTGAGTTAGCTTGAGTTAGCTTGAGTTAGCTTGAGTTAGCTTGTCTTAGCTTTAGCTAGCTTGAGTTAGCTTGAACTAGCTTTAGCTACCTTGAGTTAGCTTGAGTTAGCTCGGGTTAGCTTGAGTTAGCTTGAGTTAGCTTGAGTTAGCTTTAGCTAGCTTGAGTTAGCTTGAGTTAGCTTGAGTTAGCTTGAGTTAGCTTGAATTAGCTTGAGTTAGCTTGAGTTAGCTTTAGCTAGCTTGGGTTAGCTTGAGCTAGCTTGAGTTAGCTCGGGTTAGCTTGAGTTAGCTTGAGTTAGCTTTAGCTAGCTTGAGTTAGCTTGAGTTAGCTTGAGTTAGCTTGAGTTAGCTTTAGCTAGCTTGAGTTAGCTTGAACTAGCTTGAGTTAGCTTGAGCTAGCTTGAGTTAGCTTGAGTTAGCTTGAGTTAGCTTGAGTTAGCTTGTCTTAGCTTTAGCTAGCTTGAGTTAGCTTGAACTAGCTTTAGCTACCTTGAGTTAGCTTGAGTTAGCTCGGGTTAGCTTGAGTTAGCTTGAGTTAGCTTGAGTTAGCTTTAGCTAGCTTGAGTTAGCTTGAGTTAGCTTGAGTTAGCTTGAGTTAGCTTGAATTAGCTTGAGTTAGCTTGAGTTAGCTTTAGCTAGCTTGGGTTAGCTTGAGCTAGCTTGAGTTAGCTCGGGTTAGCTTGAGTTAGCTTGAGTTAGCTTTAGCTAGCTTGAGTTAGCTTGAGTTAGCTTGAGTTAGCTTGAGTTAGCTTTAGCTAGCTTGAGTTAGCTTGAACTAGCTTGAGTTAGCTTGAGCTAGCTTGAGTTAGCTTGAGTTAGCTTGAGTTAGCTTTAGCTAGCTTGAGTTAGCTTGAACTAGCTTTAGTTAGCTTGAGTTAGCTTGAGTTAGCTTGAGTTAGCTTGAGTTAGCTTGTCTTAGCTTTAGCTAGCTTGAGTTAGCTTGAACTAGCTTTAGCTACCTTGAGTTAGCTTGAGTTAGCTCGGGTTAGCTTGAGTTAGCTTGAGTTAGCTTGAGTTAGCTTTAGCTAGCTTGAGTTAGCTTGAGTTAGCTTGAGTTAGCTTGAACTAGCTTGAGTTAGCTTGAGTTAGCTTGAGTTAGCTTGAGTTAGCTTGAGTTAGCTTGAGTTAGCTTGTCTTAGCTTTAGCTAGCTTGAGTTAGCTTGAACTAGCTTTAGCTACCTTGAGTTAGCTTGAGTTAGCTCGGGTTAGCTTGAGTTAGCTTGAGTTAGCTTGAGTTAGCTTTAGCTAGCTTGAGTTAGCTTGAGTTAGCTTGAGTTAGCTTGAGTTAGCTTGAATTAGCTTGAGTTAGCTTGAGTTAGCTTTAGCTAGCTTGGGTTAGCTTGAGCTAGCTTGAGTTAGCTCGGGTTAGCTTGAGTTAGCTTGAGTTAGCTTTAGCTAGCTTGAGTTAGCTTGAGTTAGCTTGAGTTAGCTTGAGTTAGCTTTAGCTAGCTTGAGTTAGCTTGAACTAGCTTGAGTTAGCTTGAGCTAGCTTGAGTTAGCTTGAGTTAGCTTGAGTTAGCTTTAGCTAGCTTGAGTTAGCTTGAACTAGCTTGAGTTAGCTTGAGTTAGCTTGAGTTAGCTTGTCTTAGCTTTAGCTAGCTTGAGCTAGCTTGAACTAGCTTTAGCTACCTTGAGTTAGCTTGAGTTAGCTCGGGTTAGCTTGAGTTAGCTTGAGTTAGCTTGAGTTAGCTTTAGCTAGCTTGAGTTAGCTTGAGTTAGCTTGAGTTAGCTTGAACTAGCTTGAGTTAGCTTGAGTTAGCTTGAGTTAGCTTGAGTTAGCTTGAGTTAGCTTGTCTTAGCTTTAGCTAGCTTGAGTTAGCTTGAACTAGCTTTAGCTACCTTGAGTTAGCTTGAGTTAGCTCGGGTTAGCTTGAGTTAGCTTGAGTTAGCTTGAGTTAGCTTTAGCTAGCTTGAGTTAGCTTGAGTTAGCTTGAGTTAGCTTGAGTTAGCTTGAATTAGCTTGAGTTAGCTTGAGTTAGCTTTAGCTAGCTTGGGTTAGCTTGAGCTAGCTTGAGTTAGCTCGGGTTAGCTTGAGTTAGCTTGAGTTAGCTTTAGCTAGCTTGAGTTAGCTTGAGTTAGCTTGAGTTAGCTTGAGTTAGCTTTAGCTAGCTTGAGTTAGCTTGAACTAGCTTGAGTTAGCTTGAGCTAGCTTGAGTTAGCTTGAGTTAGCTTGAGTTAGCTTTAGCTAGCTTGAGTTAGCTTGAACTAGCTTGAGTTAGCTTGAGTTAGCTTGAGTTAGCTTGTCTTAGCTTTAGCTAGCTTGAGCTAGCTTGAACTAGCTTTAGCTACCTTGAGTTAGCTTGAGTTAGCTCGGGTTAGCTTGAGTTAGCTTGAGTTAGCTTGAGTTAGCTTTAGCTAGCTTGAGTTAGCTTGAGTTAGCTTGAGTTAGCTTGAACTAGCTTGAGTTAGCTTGAGTTAGCTTGAGTTAGCTTGAGTTAGCTTGAGTTAGCTTGTCTTAGCTTTAGCTAGCTTGAGTTAGCTTGAACTAGCTTTAGCTACCTTGAGTTAGCTTGAGTTAGCTCGGGTTAGCTTGAGTTAGCTTGAGTTAGCTTGAGTTAGCTTTAGCTAGCTTGAGTTAGCTTGAGTTAGCTTGAGTTAGCTTGAGTTAGCTTGAATTAGCTTGAGTTAGCTTGAGTTAGCTTTAGCTAGCTTGGGTTAGCTTGAGCTAGCTTGAGTTAGCTCGGGTTAGCTTGAGTTAGCTTGAGTTAGCTTTAGCTAGCTTGAGTTAGCTTGAGTTAGCTTGAGTTAGCTTGAGTTAGCTTTAGCTAGCTTGAGTTAGCTTGAACTAGCTTGAGTTAGCTTGAGCTAGCTTGAGTTAGCTTGAGTTAGCTTGAGTTAGCTTTAGCTAGCTTGAGTTAGCTTGAACTAGCTTGAGTTAGCTTGAGCTAGCTTGAGTTAGCTTGAGTTAGCTTGAGTTAGCTTTAGCTAGCTTGAGTTAGCTTGAACTAGCTTGAGTTAGCTTGAGTTAGCTTGAGTTAGCTTGAGTTAGCTTGTCTTAGCTTTAGCTAGCTTGAGCTAGCTTGAACTAGCTTTAGCTACCTTGAGTTAGCTTGAGTTAGCTCGGGTTAGCTTGAGTTAGCTTGAGTTAGCTTGAGTTAGCTTGAGCTAGCTTGAGTTAGCTTGAGTTAGCTTGAGTTAGCTTTAGCTAGCTTGAGTTAGCTTGAACTAGCTTGAGTTAGCTTGAGCTAGCTTGAGTTAGCTTGAGTTAGCTTGAGTTAGCTTTAGCTAGCTTGAGTTAGCTTGAACTAGCTTGAGTTAGCTTGAGTTAGCTTGAGTTAGCTTGAGTTAGCTTGAATTAGCTTGAGTTAGCTTGAGTTAGCTTTAGCTAGCTTGGGTTAGCTTGAGCTAGCTTGAGTTAGCTCGGGTTAGCTTGAGTTAGCTTGAGTTAGCTTTAGCTAGCTTGAGTTAGCTTGAGTTAGCTTGAGTTAGCTTGAGTTAGCTTTAGCTAGCTTGAGTTAGCTTGAGCTAGCTGAGTTAGCTTGAGTTAGCTAGCTTGAGCTTGAGCTAGCTAGCTAGCTTGAGCTTGAGCTAGCTAGCTCGCTTGAGCTTGAGCTTGAGCTAGCTAGCTTGAGCTTGAGCTAGCTAGCTAGCTTGAGCTTGAGCTTGAGCTAGCTGGCTTGAGCTTGAGCTAGCTAGCTTGAGCTAGCTATCTAGCTTGAGCTTGAGCTAGCTAGCTAGCTTGAGCTTGAGCTTGAGCTTGAGCTAGCTGGCTTGAGCTTGAGCTAGCTAGCTTGAGCTTGAGCTAGCTAGCTAGCTTGAGCTTGAGCTTGAGCTAGCTGGCTTGAGCTTGAGCTAGCTAGCTTGAGCTTGAGCTAGCTAGCTAGCTTGAGCTTGAGCTTGAGCTAGCTAGCTAGCTAGCTTGAGCTTGAGCTTGAGCTTGAGCTAGCTAGCTTGAGCTTGAGCTAGCTAGCTAGCTTGAGCTTGAGCTTGAGCTAGCTAGCTTGAGCTTGAGCTTGAGCTAGCTAGCTTGAGCTTGAGCTTGAGCTAGCTAGCTTGAGCTTGAGCTTGAGCTAGCTAGCTTGAGCTTGAGCTTGAGCTAGCTAGCTAGCTAGCTTGAGCTTGAGCTAGCTAGCTTGAGCTTGAGCTAGCTAGCTAGCTTGAGATTGAGCTTGAGCTAGCTGGCTTGAGCTTGAGCTAGCTAGCTTGAGCTTGAGCTAGCTAGCTTGAGCTTGAGCTAGCTAGCTAGCTTGAACTTGAGCTAGCTAGCTAGCTTGAGCTTGAGCTTGAGCTAGCTAGCTAGCTTGAGCTTGAGCTTGAGCTAGCTGGCTTGAGCTTGAGCTAGCTAGCTTGAGCTTGAGCTAGCTAGCTTGAGCTTGAGCTAGCTAGCTAGCTTGAACTTGAGCTAGCTAGCTAGCTTGAGCTTGAGCTAGCTAGCTAGCTTGAGCTTGAGCTAGCTAGCTAGCTTGAGCTTGAGCTTGAGCTAGCTAGCTTGAGCTTGAGCTTGAGCTAGCTAGCTAGCTTGAGCTTGAGCTAGCTAGCTTGAGCTTGAGCTAGCTAGCTTGAGCTTGAGCTAGCTAGCTAGCTTGAGCTTGAGCTAGCTAGCTAGCTTGAACTTGAGCTAGCTAGCTAGCTTGAGCTTGAGCTAGCTAGCTAGCTTGAGCTAGCTAGCTAGCTTGAGCTTGAGCTTGAGCTAGCTAGCTTGAGCTTGAGCTAGCTAGCTAGCTTGAGCTTGAGCTAGCTAGCTAGCTTGAGCTTGAGCTAGCTAGCTAGCTTGAGCTTGAGCTTGAGCTAGCTAGCTTGAGCTTGAGCTTGAGCTAGCTAGCTAGCTTGAGCTTGAGCTAGCTAGCTTGAGCTTGAGCTAGCTAGCTTGAGCTTGAGCTAGCTAGCAAGCTTGTGCTTGAGCTAGCTAGCTAGCTTGAGCTTGAGCTTGAGCTAGCTAGCTTGAGCTTGAGCTAGCTAGCTTGAGCTTGAGCTAGCTAGCTTGAGCTTGAGCTAGCTAGCAAGCTTGTGCTTGAGCTAGCTAGCTAGCTTGAGCTTGAGCTTGAGCTAGCTGGCTTGAGCTTGAGCTAGCTAGCTTGAGCTTGAGCTAGCTAGCTTGAGCTTGACCTAGCTAGCTAGCTTGAACTTGAGCTAGCTAGCTAGCTTGAGCTTGAGCTAGCTAGCTAGCTTGAGCTTGAGCTAGCTAGCTAGCTTGAGCTTGAGCTTGAGCTAGCTAGCTTGAGCTTGAGCTTGAGCTAGCTAGCTAGCTTGAGCTTGAGCTAGCTAGCTTGAGCTTGAGCTAGCTAGCTTGAGCTTGAGCTAGCTAGCTAGCTTGAGCTTGAGCTAGCTAGCTAGCTTGAACTTGAGCTAGCTAGCTAGCTTGAGTTTGAGCTAGCTAGCTTGAGCTTGAGCTAGCTAGCTTGAGCTTGAGCTAGCTAGCTAGCTTGAACTTGAGCTAGCTAGCTAGCTTGAGCTTGAGCTAGCTAGCTAGCTTGAGCTTGAGCTAGCTAGCTAGCTTGAGCTTGAGCTTGAGCTAGCTAGCTTGAGCTTGAGCTTGAGCTAGCTAGCTAGCTTGAGCTTGAGCTAGCTAGCTTGAGCTTGAGCTAGCTAGCTTGAGCTTGAGCTAGCTAGCTAGCTTGAGCTTGAGCTAGCTAGCTAGCTTGAACTTGAGCTAGCTAGCTAGCTTGAGCTTGAGCTAGCTAGCTTGAGCTTGAGCTAGCTAGCTAGCTTGAGCTTGAGCTTGAGCTAGCTAGCTAGCTAGCTTGAGCTTGAGCTTGAGCTTGAGCTAGCTAGCTTGAGCTTGAGCTAGCTAGCTAGCTTGAGCTTGGGCTTGAGCTAGCTAGCTTGAGCTTGAGCTTGAGCTAGCTAGCTTGAGCTTGAGCTTGAGCTAGCTAGCTTGAGCTTGAGCTTGAGCTAGCTAGCTTGAGCTTGAGCTTGAGCTAGCTAGCTAGCTAGCTTGAGCTTGAGCTAGCTAGCTTGAGCTTGAGCTAGCTAGCTAGCTTGAGCTTGAGCTTGAGCTAGCTGGCTTGAGCTTGAGCTAGCTAGCTTGAGCTTGAGCTAGCTAGCTTGAGCTTGAGCTAGCTAGCTAGCTTGAACTTGAGCTAGCTAGCTAGCTTGAGCTTGAGCTTGAGCTTGAGCTAGCTAGCTAGCTTGAGCTTGAGCTTGAGCTAGCTGGCTTGAGCTTGAGCTAGCTAGCTTGAGCTTGAGCTAGCTAGCTTGAGCTTGAGCTAGCTAGCTAGCTTGAACTTGAGCTAGCTAGCTAGCTTGAGCTTGAGCTAGCTAGCTAGCTTGAGCTTGAGCTAGCTAGCTAGCTTGAGCTTGAGCTTGAGCTAGCTAGCTTGAGCTTGAGCTTGAGCTAGCTAGCTAGCTTGAGCTTGAGCTAGCTAGCTTGAGCTTGAGCTAGATAGCTTGAGCTTGAGCTAGCTAGCTAGCTTGAGCTTGAGCTAGCTAGCTAGCTTGAACTTGAGCTAGCTAGCTAGCTTGAGCTTGAGCTAGCTAGCTAGCTTGAGCTAGCTAGCTAGCTTGAGCTTGAGCTTGAGCTAGCTAGCTTGAGCTTGAGCTAGCTAGCTAGCTTGAGCTTGAGCTAGCTAGCTAGCTTGAGCTTGAGCTAGCTAGCTAGCTTGAGCTTGAGCTTGAGCTAGCTAGCTTGAGCTTGAGCTTGAGCTAGCTAGCTAGCTTGAGCTTGAGCTAGCTAGCTTGAGCTTGAGCTAGCTAGCTTGAGCTTGAGC
The DNA here is from genome assembly GCF_964194025.1 of Convolutriloba macropyga. NCBI lineage: Eukaryota > Metazoa > Xenacoelomorpha > Acoela > Convolutidae > Convolutriloba > Convolutriloba macropyga. Next base: position 29,969 of record NW_027450473.1, on the reverse strand, counting down.
TAGCTAGCAAGCTTGTGCTTGAGCTAGCTAGCTAGCTTGAGCTTGAGCTTGAGCTAGCTAGCTTGAGCTTGAGCTAGCTAGCTTGAGCTTGAGCTAGCTAGCTTGAGCTTGAGCTAGCTAGCAAGCTTGTGCTTGAGCTAGCTAGCTAGCTTGAGCTTGAGCTTGAGCTAGCTGGCTTGAGCTTGAGCTAGCTAGCTTGAGCTTGAGCTAGCTAGCTTGAGCTTGAGCTAGCTAGCTAGCTTGAACTTGAGCTAGCTAGCTAGCTTGAGCTTGAGCTAGCTAGCTAGCTTGAGCTTGAGCTAGCTAGCTAGCTTGAGCTTGAGCTTGAGCTAGCTAGCTTGAGCTTGAGCTTGAGCTAGCTAGCTAGCTTGAGCTTGAGCTAGCTAGCTTGAGCTTGAGCTAGCTAGCTTGAGCTTGAGCTAGCTAGCTAGCTTGAGCTTGAGCTAGCTAGCTAGCTAGCTTGAACTTGAGCTAGCTAGCTAGCTTGAGTTTGAGCTAGCTAGCTTGAGCTTGAGCTAGCTAGCTTGAGCTTGAGCTAGCTAGCTAGCTTGAACTTGAGCTAGCTAGCTAGCTTGAGCTTGAGCTAGCTAGCTAGCTTGAGCTTGAGCTAGCTAGCTAGCTTGAGCTTGAGCTTGAGCTAGCTAGCTTGAGCTTGAGCTTGAGCTAGCTAGCTAGCTTGAGCTTGAGCTAGCTAGCTTGAGCTTGAGCTAGCTAGCTTGAGCTTGAGCTAGCTAGCTAGCTTGAGCTTGAGCTAGCTAGCTAGCTTGAACTTGAGCTAGCTAGCTAGCTTGAGCTTGAGCTAGCTAGCTAGCTTGAGCTAGCTAGCTAGCTTGAGCTTGAGCTTGAGCTTGAGCTAGCTAGCTTGAGCTTGAGCTAGCTAGCTAGCTTGAGCTTGAGCTAGCTAGCTAGCTTGAGCTTGAGCTAGCTAGCTAGCTTGAGCTTGAGCTTGAGCTAGCTAGCTTGAGCTTGAGCTTGAGCTAGCTAGCTAGCTTGAGCTTGAGCTAGCTAGCTAGCTTGAGCTTGAGCTTGAGCTAGCTAGCTTGAGCTTGAGCTTGAGCTAGCTAGCTAGCTTGAGCTTGAGCTAGCTAGCTTGAGCTTGAGCTAGCTAGCTTGAGCTTGAGCTAGCTAGCTAGCTTGTGCTTGAGCTAGCTAGCTAGCTTGAGCTTGAGCTTGAGCTAGCTGGCTTGAGCTTGAGCTAGCTAGCTTGAGCTTGAGCTAGCTAGCTTGAGCTTGAGCTAGCTAGCTAGCTTGAACTTGAGCTAGCTAGCTAGCTTGAGCTTGAGCTAGCTAGCTAGCTTGAGCTTGAGCTAGCTAGCTAGCTTGAGCTTGAGCTTGAGCTAGCTAGCTTGAGCTTGAGCTTGAGCTAGCTAGCTAGCTTGAGCTTGAGCTAGCTAGCTTGAGCTTGAGCTAGCTAGCTTGAGCTTGAGCTAGCTAGCTAGCTTGAGCTTGAGCTAGCTAGCTAGCTTGAACTTGAGCTAGCTAGCTAGCTTGAGCTTGAGCTAGCTAGCTAGCTTGAGCTAGCTAGCTAGCTTGAGCTTGAGCTTGAGCTAGCTAGCTTGAGCTTGAGCTAGCTAGCTAGCTTGAGCTTGAGCTAGCTAGCTAGCTTGAGCTTGAGCTAGCTAGCTAGCTTGAGCTTGAGCTTGAGCTAGCTAGCTTGAGCTTGAGCTTGAGCTAGCTAGCTAGCTTGAGCTTGAGCTAGCTAGCTTGAGCTTGAGCTAGCTAGCTTGAGCTTGAGCTAGCTAGCAAGCTTGTGCTTGAGCTAGCTAGCTAGCTTGAGCTTGAGCTTGAGCTAGCTAGCTTGAGCTTGAGCTAGCTAGCTTGAGCTTGAGCTAGCTAGCTTGAGCTTGAGCTAGCTAGCAAGCTTGTGCTTGAGCTAGCTAGCTAGCTTGAGCTTGAGCTTGAGCTAGCTGGCTTGAGCTTGAGCTAGCTAGCTTGAGCTTGAGCTAGCTAGCTTGAGCTTGAGCTAGCTAGCTAGCTTGAACTTGAGCTAGCTAGCTAGCTTGAGCTTGAGCTAGCTAGCTAGCTTGAGCTTGAGCTAGCTAGCTAGCTTGAGCTTGAGCTTGAGCTAGCTAGCTTGAGCTTGAGCTTGAGCTAGCTAGCTAGCTGGAGCTTGAGCTAGCTAGCTTGAGCTTGAGCTAGCTAGCTTGAGCTTGAGCTAGCTAGCTAGCTTGAGCTTGAGCTAGCTAGCTAGCTTGAACTTGAGCTAGCTAGCTAGCTTGAGTTTGAGCTAGCTAGCTTGAGCTTGAGCTAGCTAGCTTGAGCTTGAGCTAGCTAGCTAGCTTGAACTTGAGCTAGCTAGCTAGCTTGAGCTTGAGCTAGCTAGCTAGCTTGAGCTTGAGCTAGCTAGCTAGCTTGAGCTTGAGCTTGAGCTAGCTAGCTTGAGCTTGAGCTTGAGCTAGCTAGCTAGCTTGAGCTTGAGCTAGCTAGCTTGAGCTTGAGCTAGCTAGCTTGAGCTTGAGCTAGCTAGCTAGCTTGAGCTTGAGCTAGCTAGCTAGCTTGAACTTGAGCTAGCTAGCTAGCTTGAGCTTGAGCTAGCTAGCTAGCTTGAGCTAGCTAGCTAGCTTGAGCTTGAGCTTGAGCTTGAGCTAGCTAGCTTGAGCTTGAGCTAGCTAGCTAGCTTGAGCTTGAGCTAGCTAGCCAGCTTGAGCTTGAGCTAGCTAGCTAGCTTGAGCTTGAGCTTGAGCTAGCTAGCTTGAGCTTGAGCTTGAGCTAGCTAGCTAGCTTGAGCTTGAGCTAGCTAGCTAGCTTGAGCTTGAGCTTGAGCTAGCTAGCTTGAGCTTGAGCTTGAGCTAGCTAGCTAGCTTGAGCTTGAGCTAGCTAGCTTGAGCTTGAGCTAGCTAGCTTGAGATTGAGCTAGCTAGCTAGCTTGTGCTTGAGCTAGCTAGCTAGCTTGAGCTTGAGCTTGAGCTAGCTGGCTTGAGCTTGAGCTAGCTAGCTTGAGCTTGAGCTAGCTAGCTTGAGCTTGAGCTAGCTAGCTAGCTTGAACTTGAGCTAGCTAGCTAGCTTGAGCTTGAGCTTGAGCTAGCTAGCTAGCTTGAGCTTGAGCTAGCTAGCTAGCTTGAGCTTGAGCTTGAGCTAGCTAGCTTGAGCTTGAGCTTGAGCTAGCTAGCTAGCTTGAGCTTGAGCTAGCTAGCTTGAGCTTGAGCTAGCTAGCTTGAGCTTGAGCTAGCTAGCTAGCTTGAGCTTGAGCTAGCTAGCTAGCTTGAACTTGAGCTAGCTAGCTAGCTTGAGCTTGAGCTAGCTAGCTAGCTTGAGCTAGCTAGCTAGCTTGAGCTTGAGCTTGAGCTTGAGCTAGCTAGCTTGAGCTTGAGCTAGCTAGCTAGCTTGAGCTTGAGCTAGCTAGCTAGCTTGAGCTTGAGCTAGCTAGCTAGCTTGAGCTTGAGCTTGAGCTAGCTAGCTTGAGCTTGAGCTTGAGCTAGCTAGCTAGCTTGAGCTTGAGCTAGCTAGCTTGAGCTTGAGCTAGCTAGCTTGAGCTTGAGCTAGCTAGCTAGCTTGAGCTTGAGCTAGCTAGCTAGCTTGAGCTTGAGCTAGCTGGCTTGAGCTTGAGCTAGATAGCTTGAGCTTGAGCTAGCTAGCTAGCTTGAGCTAGCTAGCTAGAGCTCGACCTATGAAAAGCTGCGCAAACACTTATTCTATAATAATTGCGAAAATTAAAAATTTCACAAGTGAAAAGCTGCATAAACAGTAATTCTATGTGTGGGGCATTATTAGGGGGAGGTGTCTTGTCAAAATATGGCTGGACTAAAGACCTCAACCCAGATAGGGTGGAAGGCCCTATGATCGGTCTGTTACTAATCGGTGACCGATAAAGACCTGACCAAGGCCTGTAGTAAGCTTGGTTAGGCATTACAGGAGATAACACTAAGACCGAGGGGTCTTAGAGAGCCCTCTAGCGGGGCGAATAGAGCTAGATCGAGCCTTGGGAAAGCTAGATCGAGCAGGACTGAAGCTAAAGGATAGACCGAGAGGTCTGTCTGGTCCTCCTAGAGAGGCCAAGAGAAAGTACGAGAAGCCAACTAAAGCTTGATCGGGCCTTCAGCAAGCACGACCGAGCTGTACCGGAGCTAACACTAAGACCGAGGGGTCTTAGAGAGCCCTCTAGCGGGGCGAATAGAGCTAGATCGAGCCTTGGGAAAGCTAGATCGAGCAGGACTGAAGCTAAACGATAGACCGAGAGGTCTGTCTGGTCCTCCTAGAGAGGCCAAGAGAAAAAACGAGAAGCTAACTAAAGCTTGATCGGGCCTTCAGCAAGCACGACCGAGCTGTACCGGAGCTAACACTAAGACCGAGGGGTCTTAGAGAGCCCTCTAGCGGGGCGAATAGAGCTTGATCAAGCCTTGGGCAAGCTAGATCGAGCAGGACTGAAGCTAAGCAAGAGACCGAGAGGTCTGTCTGGTCCTCCTAGAGAGGCCAAGAGAAAGTACGAGAAGCCAACTAAAGCTTGATCGGGCCTTCAGCAAGCACGACCGAGCTGTACCGGAGCTAACACTAAGACCGAGGGGTCTTAGAGAGCCCTCTAGCGGGGCGAATAGAGCTAGATCGAGCCTTGGGAAAGCTAGATCGAGCAGGACTGAAGCTAAACGATAGACCGAGAGGTCTGTCTGGTCCTCCTAGAGAGGCCAAGAGAAAGTACGAGAAGCTAACTAAAGCTTGATCGCGCCTTCAGCAAGCACGATTGAGCAAGACCGGAGCTAACACTAAGACCGAAGTGTCTTAGAGAGCCCTCTGGTGGGGCGAATAGAGCTAGATCGAGCCTTGGGAAAGCTAGATCGAGTAAGATTGAAGCTGAAAGAGTGTCAGAGGAGCAAATGAACCTCCAAAAAGTGAAAATCAAATTTTAGAAAAAACACAAGTTAAATACTGCATGGACAGTATTTCTATGTGTGGGGCATTATTAGGGGGAGGTGTCTTGTCAAAATATGGCTGGACTAAAGACCTCAACCCGGATAGGGTGGAAGGCCCCATGATCGGTCTGTTACTAATCGGTGACCGATAAAGACCTGACCAAGGCCTGTAGTAAGCTTGGTTAGGCATTACAGGAGTTAACACTAAGACCGAGGGGTCTTAGAGAGCCCTCTAGCGGGGCGAATAGAGCTAGATCGAGCCTTGGGAAAGCTAGATCGAGCAGGACTGAAGCTAAGCAAGAGACCGAAAGGTCTGTCTGGTCCTCCTAGAGAGGCCAAGAGAAAGTACGAGAAGCTAACTAAAGCTTGATCAGGCCTTCAGCAAGCACGACCGAGCTGTACCGGAGCTAACACTAAGACCGAGGGGTCTTAGAGAGCCCTCTAGCAGGGCGAATAGATCTAGATCGAGCCTTGGGAAAGCTAGATCGAGCAGGACTGAAGCTAAACGATAGACCGAGAGGTCTGTCTGGTCCTCCTAGAGAGGCCAAGAGAAAGTACGAGAAGCTAACTAAAGCTTGATCGGGCCTTCAGCAAGCACGACCGAGCTGTACCGGAGCTAACACTAAGACCGAGGGGTCTTAGAGAGCCCTCTAGCAGGGCGAATAGAGCTAGATCGAGCCTTGGGAAAGCTAGATCAAGCAGGACTGAAGCTAAACGATAGACCGAGAGGTCTGTCTGGTCCTCCTAGAGAGGCCAAGAGAAAGTACGAGAATCTAACTAAAGCTTGATCGGGCCTTCAGCAAGCACGACCGAGCTGTACCGGAGCTAACACTAAGACCGAGGGGTCTTAGAGAGCCCTCTAGCAGGGCGAATAGAGCTAGATCGAGCCTTGGGAAAGCTAGATCGAGCAGGACTGAAGCTAAACGATAGACCGAGAGGTCTGTCTGGTCCTCCTAGAGAGGCCAAGAGGAAGTACGAGAAGCTAACTAAAGCTTGATCGCGCCTTCAGCAAGCACGATTGAGCAAGACCGGAGCTAACACTAAGACCGAAGTGTCTTAGAGAGCCCTCTAGTGGGGCGAATAGAGCTAGATCGAGCCTTGGGAAAGCTAGATCGAGTAAGATTGAAGCTGAAAGAGTGTCAGAGGAGCAAATGAACCTCCAAAAAGTGAAAATCAAATTTTAGAAAAAAACACAAGTTAAATACTGCATGGACAGTAATTCTATGTGTGGGGCATTATTAGGGAGAGGTGTCTTGTCAAAATATGGCTGGACTAAAGACCTCAACCCGGATAGGGTGGAAGGCCCTATGATTGGTCTGTTACTAATCGGTGACCGATAAAGACCTGACCAAGGCCTGTAGTAAGCTTGGTTAGGCATTACAGAAGATAACACTAAGACCGAGGGGTCTTAGAGAGCCCTCTAGCGGGGCGAATAGAGCTTGATCAAGCCTTGGGCAAGCTAGATCGAGCAGGACTGAAGCTAAACGATAGACCGAGAGGTCTGTCTGGTCCTCCTAGAGAGGCCAAGAGAAAGTACGAGAATCTAACTAAAGCTGGGTCGGGCCTTCAGCAAGCACGACCGAGCAGTACCGGAGCTAACACTAAGACCGAGGGGTCTTAGAGAGCCCTCTAGTGGGGCGAATAGAGCTAGATCGAGCCTTGGGAAAGCTAGATCGAGCAGGACTGAAGCTAAACGATAAACCGAAAGGTCTGACGGGTCCTCATAAGAGGCATGGAGAAAGATCTGATACTAAAGTACCTCTCGGAAGTAATAAAATATGCCTGATGAAGCCGGGTATGATGTTTGTTGTTTGATGGCATTCATCGATTAGGTCTGGTGGATTCCCCATTACTCCGAGTGGTACTAGTAGAGGCTCCTACAGGGGTGAGCAAAGCGAGATCAAGCCTTAGGCAAGCTAGATCGAGCAGAACTGAAGCTGAAAAGCAAAATAAATGACAGGTCTGTCCAAATCAATAAACTTGAAATCCAGTGTGGTCACCACGGGTCACGATGTGAATTCCTAGCGATTGTCTGCTGAACGTATAGGAAGGCCCGAAACGAACGATAATTTCATTGCACAGTGGAGATACTATACGTTCAGGAGTAGCATACATCGGGTTTGATCTATGATCATGTCTGGTCTCCGAGGATCCACCGGGTTACCAACTGGCACCGCTGTACTGGGTGTAAAACTGGGCCACCTGAAGTCCCGGGTGTAAAACTAGGTGCCTCTGTGCCAAAGTAGCGGCTTGCGTAGTGCATTATGCCTCCGGCTTGCGAAATGGTTATAAGCAATAACAACAGGACGCCGCGGGGTGTTCACTTAAAGGAGTAACGTTCTCTCAAGGGAGGGGATCTAAAAATCTTGATAAAACATTTATTCTATGCAAAATTTGTGCGCAAATTTTGCAAAGTAAAAAGCTGCACTGTAGCAAATTCTATGTGTGTAGCATTATTAGGGAAGTGTTGTTTGATGGCACCTCTCTACTTGATGCACCAAAGAACTACCTTGATGGCTCATGACCGCTGGTAATCTGTCGTCGCTAGTAGTTCGGAACTGAGAACAAATATGTTCGCAAATTACAACAATTATACAGCATATTGCTGAATAAAGCAGAACCGAATAATACTCAGTGACTTTACACCAAGACTGACTAATGTCTGGATTGTATCGTCCTACTCGAGTAAGGCGAAGAAAAGCTAGAAAGATACGCTTTTCACAAAGCAGGCTTAATGCATGCAAACCAAGGAGGAAGGAGTGATGCCCCTCCTTATAATAAGCAGAACCAAATAAAGAACAGACAGCATCATCTGTACAGTGACCAAGAAGAGGTGAAACTTCTGTATGTGAAAAGGCAATTTGAGCGAGATTTATTAGCAGACTAGTATTATGTTGTTTCTAGTAGGCGAAAGCCGAAACATCAACATGTGAAAATCTGATATTAAATCCTCAATCATTTTCCCTAGTATTATACAGCTATGAGTAACCTTAATTGGACACGGCAATTATTGCTGACCGGTGAAACTTTCGCATGGGAAAGACACACACACTTCTTGACAAAGCAATAAGTATTATGCTGTTTCTAGTACGCGAAAGCAGAAACATCAGCATGTGAAAGTTGTGAAGTTGAAGAATTTTTGTGTTGAGTACGATGTTGTTACTAGTAACCATGTCGACAGCTGAGAACTGTTCTCTAACCAATAGAAGGTGAAACTTCTGTATGTGAAAAGGCAATTTGAGCGAGATTTCTTAGCAGACTAGTATTATGTTGTTTCTAGTAGGCGAAAGCCGAAACATCAACATGTGAAAATCTGATATTAAATCCTCAATCATTTTCCCTAGTATTATACAGCTACTAGTAGCCGTAATTGGTCAGGGAAACATTGTTGACCGGTGAAACTTCACATGGGAAAGACACACAAATTACTTGACAAAACAATAAGTATTATGCTGTTTCTAGTATGCGAAAGCAGAAACATCAGCATGTGAAAGTTGTGAAGTTGAAAAGTTTTTGTGTTGAGTACGGTGTTGTTACTAGTAACCATGTCGACAGCTGGAAAGCTGTTCTCTAACCAATAAAAGGTAAAACTTCTGTATCTGAAGAGGCGGCGTGATTGAGATTTTTAACAGACTAGTATTATGTTGTTTCTAGTAGGCGAGAGCCGAAACATCGACATGTGAACATCTGGTTTTTAAATCATGAGTCAATTCTCCCTAGTATGATACAGTTGTTAGCCGGTATTGGTAACAGTAGAACAGAGATTTGGAGGGCAAAACCTGCTCATGGGAAATGCTCACAGAGCGCTATCTACCAGTACACATAGTATTATGCTGTTTCTAGTACGCGCGAGCCGAAACATCAGCATGTGAAATGTGTAATCGTGGGTAACTCTAAGTGTGTAGAGTACTGTGTAGTAACTAGTAGCCATGCCAAAGCATGCATTGAAACTCTTCGTGATTTAAAAAGCTCAAAGCAAGATTGACGAGGCCGCAAGGCTATGTCTTTCTAAATTCGAACAAATCGAAAGATTGTTCAAAGTACAATTAAACTGATTGATCCTGTCAGTTGCCATATGCTTGTCTGAAAGACTAAGCCATGCATGTGCAAGCGAAGCTTGAAAAAGTGGAACCGCGAATGGCTCATTAAATCAGTTACTATCTATTAGTTGATTTGCAAGCTAAATGAATAACTGCGGTAACCCTGCAGCTAATGCATGCTGATTGTCCGACACTGTCGGAGACTTTTACAAGACTACACCGGGTGATTTGCTAAGTACAGACACATCCCGTGATGAGTCCTAGTAACTGAAAGATCCCAGATAGCTTCGGCTTGGGGACGGAACTTCCGAATTTCTGACCTATCAACCTATGATGGTAGTGTAACGGACTACCATGGTTGTGACGGGTAACGGGGAATCAGGGTTCGATTCCGGAGAGGGAGCCTTAGAAACGGCTACCACATCCAAGGAAGGCAGCAGGCACGCAAATTACCCACTCTCCGCACGAGGAGGTAGTGACTAGAAATAATGATATGAACCTTTATGGTTTGTAATCAGAATGGAATGGACTTAAAAGCTCCATTGATGAACGAGTAGAGGGCAAGTCTGGTGCCAGCAGCCGCGGTAATACCAGCCTCTACAAGCGTATGCAATAGTTGCTGCGTTTAAAAAGCTCATAGTTGGATCTGTTTGAGTAGAACGGCAACATGGTCTTCAGTTAAATCTGTTGACTCGTTCCGCTCATCCTTCGCATCGAAGAAATAGTTTGCACTTAAATGTGACGAACTGTGGAAACGGTGTTTTCACCCTGAGAAAATTAGAGTGTTCAAAGCATCCTTTGGGATCGAATAATAAAGCATGGAATAATGGAGAATGACCCGCTACTCGATTGATGCCGGTTGGCTGAGTGCGGTAATGATTGAAAGGAACAGACGGGGGCATTTGTATTGCTACGTTAGAGGTGAAATTCTTGGATCGTGGCAAGACAAACTACTGCGAAAGCATTTGCCAAGAATGTTTTCATTAATCAAGAACGAAAGTCAGAGTATTGAAGAGGATTAGATACCCTCGTAATTCTGACCATAAACTATACCAACCTACAATTTGTCAAAGTCGATCTTGACTTGGCAAGAGATTAACCGGGAAACCAAAGTTTATTGGTTCCGGGGGAAGTATGGTTGCAAAATCGAAACTTAAAGGAATTGACGGAAGGGCACCACCAGGAGTGGAGCCTGCGGCTTAATTTGACTCAACACGGGAAAACTCACCCGGTCCAGACATCTTAAGGATTGACAGATTGAATATCTTTCATGATTATATGGGCGGTGGTGCATGGCCGTTCTTAGTTAGTGGAGTGATCTGTCTGGTTAATTCCGATAACGAACGAGATCTTCTCCATCTAAATAATGAAATTCACTATATGTGAATTCAAACACTTCTTAGAGGAACTATGCGGAATTAAATACCGCAGATGAAGTGAGGCTATAACAGGTCTGTGATGCCCTTAGATGTTCTGGACTGCACGCGCGCTACACTGTGTACTTTTAGATTGAGTACTCAGCCCTTGGTCCGAAATGGACTGGGCAATCAGAGAAAAGTACAGCGCTTCAAGGGGATCGTCTGTTGTAACTTGCAGACGTGAACCAGGAATTCCTGGTACTTATGAGTCAACAACTCATAGGGATTACGTCCCTGCCCTTTGTACACACCGCCCGTCGCTACTACTGATTGGATAGTTAAGCAAGAATTGCAAATTCCTACTGTTGGGACTTCGGTCTCCGGCAACGGGATGAAGCGGATCGAGCTTAATTGTCTAGAGGAAGTAAAAGTCGTAACAAGGTTTCCGTAGGGGAACCTGCGGAAGGATCAGTGATTGATTCCTTCGGGCATGGCTGCTGGTAGAGGCCATGTCTGTAGTGCGCATGACGCTCTGTCGCTAGAGATTGCTTGGCAACCAATCTCGAATTATGTATCGAGCTCAAAAACTACTTGTGTGGATACATAGTTCAGCAGTCATGGCAAGGGACTGCTTAAAGGGAGACTAGTTAGCAAAAGCAGCCTAGCAGAACTGCAGCTATCTAGATCTCAGAAGCTGGGTTATAGAAGCCCAGCTATAGACTTGTGAATGAGAAAGGCCTAAAAAGGTCCACAAGTCGCGTGGTTAGAACCGACACGCAAAAATCCCAGCGAGTGACAGAGCGTTGCGCTGTTCAGTGGGAAAGAGTTGAGCTACTCGGGGCGCCCACTGAACTTGCTCCGAGCCAAAGGCTCGAAAAAACACAGCTTAGCCTCAGATCCTTTACATAGAAGGCTAGCTAAAATAAACTTACCTTGGACGAGGGTAAAGTTTAGTCAGTTCTTAGGGGAGAGTAATCCACAGCTTCTCGCCCTCTGAACATTCTCCCAGATATGTAGGTCTGGGAGAGTCTCCTCCTGTTCTTCGGAATCTGGAGGTAGACAAAGACAGTACGATACGATCTTGCATCGGGATGACTAACCGATAATGATCATAATCTGACAATTTTTCCGGCTTGAGGCACCGGAGTCAGATTAAAGACACATACTGAACTAAAGGCGTATGTGCAAAGCTTGTCGGAGTGTAGAGAGTCAAGCTGAGTTGACTCGTCACGTGGTGATGACAACAGCCATGTGCAAAACACTCACAACTTTATCGTCTATGTGGAAAAGGTTGCTAACAGCGCTCTCTATGAGAGGCCCTCGCATATAACTATACGAGGAAAAGGCGATAGAGTTGTTTGAATGTGGGGCAGGTTCATCGACAAGCTAAGTTGATCACATTCTTGTTGTGGCATCCTACTAGAATTGGTCACGGTCTGCACCAACTCTCCCCAAGTTGGCCAGACTTAAAACTAGAAATAAGGTTTGCAGCTATGTGAACCTAGAAACTGTAAAGGAGTTGAAAGAACTTAAAGGAATTGAAAGAGGCCTTGAGGTATATCCTCTTGGTAAAGACCCACAAAAGCTCACAAAAGTGGCTTCGAAGGGCAAAACTGGTTCATCCAAAACAATTGGAGAGCTTAAAGCAGAACCAATTCGAATGAAACACTATTGGTGAAACTTCATCATGAGAACGTCACAAGCTGATCACGCTCTATGATATGACTAGTATTATGTTGCTTCTAGTAGGCTAAGCGCAAGCCGAAACATCAACATGTGAAAGTCGTAGAATTTTGCAATCAAACTGTGGCTAGTACTGTGATGTTACTAGTAACCTGGTGTTCCGTCATATGGCCAAGAGAGCATTTGAAGGCGAAACTTCTGCATGGGAAAGCTGCATCATGATCAAAATTTTATATCGAGTATTATGTTGACGTTAGTAGGCCTTGGCCGAAAACGCAGCATGTGAAAGGTATAGATAAAAGTTATTGTTGCAGTCAGTACTGTGTAGTTACTAGTAGCTGGATTTAAGCTCAAAATGAGACACTGTTGGTGAAACTTCATCATGAGAATGTCACAAGCTGATCAAGCTCTATGATATGACTAGTATTATGTTGCTTCTAGTAGGCTAAGCGCAAGCCGAAACATCAACATGTGAAAGTCGTAGAATTTTGCGATCAAATTGTGGCTAGTACTGTGATGTTACTAGTAACCTTGTGTTACGTCATATGGCCAAGAGAGCATTTGAAGGCGAAACTTCTGCATGGGGAAGCTGCATCATGAACAAAAGTTTATATCGAGTATTATGTTGACATTAGTAGGCCCTGGCCGAAAGCGCAGCATGTGAAAGGTATAGATAAAAGTTATCGTTGCAGTCAGTACTGTGTAGTTACTAGTAGCTGGATTTAAGCTCGAAATGAGACACTGTTGGTGAAACTTCATCATGAGAACGTCACAAGCTGATCACGCTCCATGATATGACTAGTATTATGTTGCTTCTAGTAGGCTAAGCGCAAGCCGAAACATCAACATGTGAAAGTCGTAGAATTTTGCGATCAAATTGTGGCTAGTACTGTGATGTTACTAGTAACCTTGTGTTACGTCATATGGCCAAGAGAGCATTTGAAGGCGAAACTTCTGCATGGGGAAGCTGCATCATGAACAAAAGTTTATATCGAGTATTATGTTGACGTTAGTAGGCCCTGGCCGAAAGCGCAGCATGTGAAAGGTATAGATAAAAGTTAGCGTTGCAGTCAGTACTGTGTAGTTACTAGTAGCTGGATTTAAGCTCGAAATGAGACACTGTTGGTGAAACTTCATCATGAGAACGTCACAAGCTGATCACGCTCTATGATATGACTAGTATTATGTTGCTTCTAGTAGGCTAAGCGCAAGCCGAAACATCAACATGTGAAAGTCGTAGAATTTTGCAATCAAACTGTGGCTAGTACTGTGATGTTACTAGTAACCTTTTCTTACGTCATATGGCCAAGAGAGCATTTGAAGGCGAAACTTCTGCATGGGGAAGCTGCATCATGAACAAAAGTTTATATCGAGTATTATGTTGACGTTAGTAGGCCCTGGCCGAAAGCGCAGCATGTGAAAGGTATAGATAAAAGTTATCGTTGCAGTCAGTACTGTGTAGTTACTAGTAGCTGGATTTAAGCTCGAAGTGAGACACTGTTGGTGAAACTTCATCATGAGAACGTCACAAGCTGATCACGCTCTATGATATGACTAGTATTATGTTGCTTATAGTAGGCTAAGCGCAAGCCGAAACATCAACATGTGAAAGTCGTAGAATTTTGCGATCAAACTGTGGCTAGTACTTTGATGATGCTTGTAGCCAACCGAATTGGTTGAAAAGCCCAATAAGTAAGCTAACTTGGGAGAGCTTGTTGGAAACCAAATGCTACTAGATTGGTCCAAATACATCCTTCAACAGGGGATCACTTGGCTCGCTTTACGAAGAGGAGCACAGCTATATGTGTTAATTCGGTATGAATCGCAAGATTTGTTTACCGACCTCTCTAACGCAAAAGGCGGTCTCGGCTTCGGCTGTTGACTGCGTCCGATTCAGGGTTATATAACTCTCGATTGAACACATTGATGTTCTATTGTTGGTGCTTCCAATAAAATTGGAACACTTAAAGCAGAACCGATTCAAATAATAGCATTCTGATCAATGATTGCATTCCTTGATCAAGAACTGCTGGAGTCATTGTGATGGCGAATTTTCTTCATAAGAAAATTGCAAAGAGACGGAACTTAATGAGACTAGTATTATGTTGTTTCTAGTAAGCGGAAGCTGAAACAGCAACATGTGAAAATCAAGTTTTGTTCAATGATCTCGAGGCGATAAGTACTATGAAGCAACTAGTAGCCTAAGCATGACTCAGATTTGAGACAGTCAAAAAGACTGGCGAAACTTCTTCACATGAAAGTTACATAGAGAACTACAAATGTATACAGCGAGTATTATGTTGTTTCTAGTAGGCGAAAGCTGAAACATCAACATGTGAAAGTTGTCTGCAAACTGTAGAACGATATGTGATTAGTACTGTGCTGTTACTAGTAGCCAGTCTGACTGTAGAAGCCAAGACAAAGGGAAACTAATGCATCTGAAAAGGACAAGTTATGGAAAGGTATGCACGATAAGTATTATGTTGTTTCTAGTAAGCGGCAGCTGAAACATCAACATGTGAACGTCGTTGTGTACAGTAACCTAGAACTATATAGTCCTTAGTAACGTGCATTTACTAGTACCTGTAATTGGTATTCAGACTCAGGCAGTTTGGAATAGTTTGGCAAAGATGCACCAGAGAAAACTGGGATTTGATACAGAAATTGTTGAATACAAGTATTATGCTGCTTCTAGTAGGTTGAATCCGAAACATCAGCATGTGAAAATTGAAAACATTTCTGGTTCGAATTGTCACAAGTATTTGGTGATCTGAGTAGCCAAACTCACTACAACGCCAATTGAAGGCAAAAATTCTCAACGGGAAAAGCTATTCTCATTGAATGAGCTAACAAGACGAGTATTATGTTGCTTCTAGTAGGCGAAAGCCAAAACATCAACATGTGAAAGTCTTGCTGAACAAATTTAATGTTGTTGAGCTCAGTACCGTGTGAATTAGTAGCCATAATTGGCGAGCGAAAATTGAACTGGCGAAACTTCGTCTTTGGAAAATTGCAGATGCCGAGCACTTATTTTGCAACGAGTATTATGTTGACTGTAGTAAGCGAAAGTGAGCGAAAGTAAGCGAACTTGAGCTTGAGCTAGCTAGCTTGAGCTTGAGCTAGCTAGCTAGCTTGAACTTGAGCTAGCTAGCTAGCTTGAGCTTGAGCTTGAGCTAGCTAGCTAGCTTGAGCTTGAGCTAGCTAGCTAGCTTGAGCTTGAGCTTGAGCTAGCTAGCTTGAGCTTGAGCTTGAGCTAGCTAGCTAGCTTGAGCTTGAGCTAGCTAGCTTGAGCTTGAGCTAGCTAGCTTGAGCTTGAGCTAGCTAGCTAGCTTGAGCTTGAGCTAGCTAGCTAGCTTGAACTTGAGCTAGCTAGCTAGCTTGAGCTTGAGCTAGCTAGCTAGCTTGAGCTAGCTAGCTAGCTTGAGCTTGAGCTTGAGCTTGAGCTAGCTAGCTTGAGCTTGAGCTAGCTAGCTAGCTTGAGCTTGAGCTAGCTAGCTAGCTTGAGCTTGAGCTAGCTAGCTAGCTTGAGCTTGAGCTTGAGCTAGCTAGCTTGAGCTTGAGCTTGAGCTAGCTAGCTAGCTTGAGCTTGAGCTAGCTAGCTTGAGCTTGAGCTAGCTAGCTTGAGCTTGAGCTAGCTAGCTAGCTTGAGCTTGAGCTAGCTAGCTAGCTTGAGCTTGAGCTAGCTGGCTTGAGCTTGAGCTAGATAGCTTGAGCTTGAGCTAGCTAGCTAGCTTGAGCTAGCTAGCTAGAGCTCGACCTATGAAAAGCTGCGCAAACACTTATTCTATAATAATTGCGAAAATTAAAAATTTCACAAGTGAAAAGCTGCATAAACAGTAATTCTATGTGTGGGGCATTATTAGGGGGAGGTGTCTTGTCAAAATATGGCTGGACTAAAGACCTCAACCCAGATAGGGTGGAAGGCCCTATGATCGGTCTGTTACTAATCGGTGACCGATAAAGACCTGACCAAGGCCTGTAGTAAGCTTGGTTAGGCATTACAGGAGATAACACTAAGACCGAGGGGTCTTAGAGAGCCCTCTAGCGGGGCGAATAGAGCTAGATCGAGCCTTGGGAAAGCTAGATCGAGCAGGACTGAAGCTAAAGGATAGACCGAGAGGTCTGTCTGGTCCTCCTAGAGAGGCCAAGAGAAAGTACGAGAAGCCAACTAAAGCTTGATCGGGCCTTCAGCAAGCACGACCGAGCTGTACCGGAGCTAACACTAAGACCGAGGGGTCTTAGAGAGCCCTCTAGCGGGGCGAATAGAGCTAGATCGAGCCTTGGGAAAGCTAGATCGAGCAGGACTGAAGCTAAACGATAGACCGAGAGGTCTGTCTGGTCCTCCTAGAGAGGCCAAGAGAAAAAACGAGAAGCTAACTAAAGCTTGATCGGGCCTTCAGCAAGCACGACCGAGCTGTACCGGAGCTAACACTAAGACCGAGGGGTCTTAGAGAGCCCTCTAGCGGGGCGAATAGAGCTTGATCAAGCCTTGGGCAAGCTAGATCGAGCAGGACTGAAGCTAAGCAAGAGACCGAGAGGTCTGTCTGGTCCTCCTAGAGAGGCCAAGAGAAAGTACGAGAAGCCAACTAAAGCTTGATCGGGCCTTCAGCAAGCACGACCGAGCTGTACCGGAGCTAACACTAAGACCGAGGGGTCTTAGAGAGCCCTCTAGCGGGGCGAATAGAGCTAGATCGAGCCTTGGGAAAGCTAGATCGAGCAGGACTGAAGCTAAACGATAGACCGAGAGGTCTGTCTGGTCCTCCTAGAGAGGCCAAGAGAAAGTACGAGAAGCTAACTAAAGCTTGATCGCGCCTTCAGCAAGCACGATTGAGCAAGACCGGAGCTAACACTAAGACCGAAGTGTCTTAGAGAGCCCTCTGGTGGGGCGAATAGAGCTAGATCGAGCCTTGGGAAAGCTAGATCGAGTAAGATTGAAGCTGAAAGAGTGTCAGAGGAGCAAATGAACCTCCAAAAAGTGAAAATCAAATTTTAGAAAAAACACAAGTTAAATACTGCATGGACAGTATTTCTATGTGTGGGGCATTATTAGGGGGAGGTGTCTTGTCAAAATATGGCTGGACTAAAGACCTCAACCCGGATAGGGTGGAAGGCCCCATGATCGGTCTGTTACTAATCGGTGACCGATAAAGACCTGACCAAGGCCTGTAGTAAGCTTGGTTAGGCATTACAGGAGTTAACACTAAGACCGAGGGGTCTTAGAGAGCCCTCTAGCGGGGCGAATAGAGCTAGATCGAGCCTTGGGAAAGCTAGATCGAGCAGGACTGAAGCTAAGCAAGAGACCGAAAGGTCTGTCTGGTCCTCCTAGAGAGGCCAAGAGAAAGTACGAGAAGCTAACTAAAGCTTGATCAGGCCTTCAGCAAGCACGACCGAGCTGTACCGGAGCTAACACTAAGACCGAGGGGTCTTAGAGAGCCCTCTAGCAGGGCGAATAGATCTAGATCGAGCCTTGGGAAAGCTAGATCGAGCAGGACTGAAGCTAAACGATAGACCGAGAGGTCTGTCTGGTCCTCCTAGAGAGGCCAAGAGAAAGTACGAGAAGCTAACTAAAGCTTGATCGGGCCTTCAGCAAGCACGACCGAGCTGTACCGGAGCTAACACTAAGACCGAGGGGTCTTAGAGAGCCCTCTAGCAGGGCGAATAGAGCTAGATCGAGCCTTGGGAAAGCTAGATCAAGCAGGACTGAAGCTAAACGATAGACCGAGAGGTCTGTCTGGTCCTCCTAGAGAGGCCAAGAGAAAGTACGAGAATCTAACTAAAGCTTGATCGGGCCTTCAGCAAGCACGACCGAGCTGTACCGGAGCTAACACTAAGACCGAGGGGTCTTAGAGAGCCCTCTAGCAGGGCGAATAGAGCTAGATCGAGCCTTGGGAAAGCTAGATCGAGCAGGACTGAAGCTAAACGATAGACCGAGAGGTCTGTCTGGTCCTCCTAGAGAGGCCAAGAGGAAGTACGAGAAGCTAACTAAAGCTTGATCGCGCCTTCAGCAAGCACGATTGAGCAAGACCGGAGCTAACACTAAGACCGAAGTGTCTTAGAGAGCCCTCTAGTGGGGCGAATAGAGCTAGATCGAGCCTTGGGAAAGCTAGATCGAGTAAGATTGAAGCTGAAAGAGTGTCAGAGGAGCAAATGAACCTCCAAAAAGTGAAAATCAAATTTTAGAAAAAAACACAAGTTAAATACTGCATGGACAGTAATTCTATGTGTGGGGCATTATTAGGGAGAGGTGTCTTGTCAAAATATGGCTGGACTAAAGACCTCAACCCGGATAGGGTGGAAGGCCCTATGATTGGTCTGTTACTAATCGGTGACCGATAAAGACCTGACCAAGGCCTGTAGTAAGCTTGGTTAGGCATTACAGAAGATAACACTAAGACCGAGGGGTCTTAGAGAGCCCTCTAGCGGGGCGAATAGAGCTTGATCAAGCCTTGGGCAAGCTAGATCGAGCAGGACTGAAGCTAAACGATAGACCGAGAGGTCTGTCTGGTCCTCCTAGAGAGGCCAAGAGAAAGTACGAGAATCTAACTAAAGCTGGGTCGGGCCTTCAGCAAGCACGACCGAGCAGTACCGGAGCTAACACTAAGACCGAGGGGTCTTAGAGAGCCCTCTAGTGGGGCGAATAGAGCTAGATCGAGCCTTGGGAAAGCTAGATCGAGCAGGACTGAAGCTAAACGATAAACCGAAAGGTCTGACGGGTCCTCATAAGAGGCATGGAGAAAGATCTGATACTAAAGTACCTCTCGGAAGTAATAAAATATGCCTGATGAAGCCGGGTATGATGTTTGTTGTTTGATGGCATTCATCGATTAGGTCTGGTGGATTCCCCATTACTCCGAGTGGTACTAGTAGAGGCTCCTACAGGGGTGAGCAAAGCGAGATCAAGCCTTAGGCAAGCTAGATCGAGCAGAACTGAAGCTGAAAAGCAAAATAAATGACAGGTCTGTCCAAATCAATAAACTTGAAATCCAGTGTGGTCACCACGGGTCACGAGGTGAATTCCTAGCGATTGTCTGCTGAACGTATAGGAAGGCCCGAAACGAACGATAATTTCATTGCACAGTGGAGATACTATACGTTCAGGAGTAGCATACATCGGGTTTGATCTATGATCATGTCTGGTCTCCGAGGATCCACCGGGTTACCAACTGGCACCGCTGTACTGGGTGTAAAACTGGGCCACCTGAAGTCCCGGGTGTAAAACTAGGTGCCTCTGTGCCAAAGTAGCGGCTTGCGTAGTGCATTATGCCTCCGGCTTGCGAAATGGTTATAAGCAATAACAACAGGACGCCGCGGGGTGTTCACTTAAAGGAGTAACGTTCTCTCAAGGGAGGGGATCTAAAAATCTTGATAAAACATTTATTCTATGCAAAATTTGTGCGCAAATTTTGCAAAGTAAAAAGCTGCACTGTAGCAAATTCTATGTGTGTAGCATTATTAGGGAAGTGTTGTTTGATGGCACCTCTCTACTTGATGCACCAAAGAACTACCTTGATGGCTCATGACCGCTGGTAATCTGTCGTCGCTAGTAGTTCGGAACTGAGAACAAATATGTTCGCAAATTACAACAATTATACAGCATATTGCTGAATAAAGCAGAACCGAATAATACTCAGTGACTTTACACCAAGACTGACTAATGTCTGGATTGTATCGTCCTACTCGAGTAAGGCGAAGAAAAGCTAGAAAGATACGCTTTTCACAAAGCAGGCTTAATGCATGCAAACCAAGGAGGAAGGAGTGATGCCCCTCCTTATAATAAGCAGAACCAAATAAAGAACAGACAGCATCATCTGTACAGTGACCAAGAAGAGGTGAAACTTCTGTATGTGAAAAGGCAATTTGAGCGAGATTTATTAGCAGACTAGTATTATGTTGTTTCTAGTAGGCGAAAGCCGAAACATCAACATGTGAAAATCTGATATTAAATCCTCAATCATTTTCCCTAGTATTATACAGCTATGAGTAACCTTAATTGGACACGGCAATTATTGCTGACCGGTGAAACTTTCGCATGGGAAAGACACACACACTTCTTGACAAAGCAATAAGTATTATGCTGTTTCTAGTACGCGAAAGCAGAAACATCAGCATGTGAAAGTTGTGAAGTTGAAGAATTTTTGTGTTGAGTACGATGTTGTTACTAGTAACCATGTCGACAGCTGAGAACTGTTCTCTAACCAATAGAAGGTGAAACTTCTGTATGTGAAAAGGCAATTTGAGCGAGATTTCTTAGCAGACTAGTATTATGTTGTTTCTAGTAGGCGAAAGCCGAAACATCAACATGTGAAAATCTGATATTAAATCCTCAATCATTTTCCCTAGTATTATACAGCTACTAGTAGCCGTAATTGGTCAGGGAAACATTGTTGACCGGTGAAACTTCACATGGGAAAGACACACAAATTACTTGACAAAACAATAAGTATTATGCTGTTTCTAGTATGCGAAAGCAGAAACATCAGCATGTGAAAGTTGTGAAGTTGAAAAGTTTTTGTGTTGAGTACGGTGTTGTTACTAGTAACCATGTCGACAGCTGGAAAGCTGTTCTCTAACCAATAAAAGGTAAAACTTCTGTATCTGAAGAGGCGGCGTGATTGAGATTTTTAACAGACTAGTATTATGTTGTTTCTAGTAGGCGAGAGCCGAAACATCGACATGTGAACATCTGGTTTTTAAATCATGAGTCAATTCTCCCTAGTATGATACAGTTGTTAGCCGGTATTGGTAACAGTAGAACAGAGATTTGGAGGGCAAAACCTGCTCATGGGAAATGCTCACAGAGCGCTATCTACCAGTACACATAGTATTATGCTGTTTCTAGTACGCGCGAGCCAAAACATCAGCATGTGAAATGTGTAATCGTGGGTAACTCTAAGTGTGTAGAGTACTGTGTAGTAACTAGTAGCCATGCCAAAGCATGCATTGAAACTCTTCGTGATTTAAAAAGCTCAAAGCAAGATTGACGAGGCCGCAAGGCTATGTCTTTCTAAATTCGAACAAATCGAAAGATTGTTCAAAGTACAATTAAACTGATTGATCCTGTCAGTTGCCATATGCTTGTCTGAAAGACTAAGCCATGCATGTGCAAGCGAAGCTTGAAAAAGTGGAACCGCGAATGGCTCATTAAATCAGTTACTATCTATTAGTTGATTTGCAAGCTAAATGAATAACTGCGGTAACCCTGCAGCTAATGCATGCTGATTGTCCGACACTGTCGGAGACTTTTACAAGACTACACCGGGTGATTTGCTAAGTACAGACACATCCCGTGATGAGTCCTAGTAACTGAAAGATCCCAGATAGCTTCGGCTTGGGGACGGAACTTCCGAATTTCTGACCTATCAACCTATGATGGTAGTGTAACGGACTACCATGGTTGTGACGGGTAACGGGGAATCAGGGTTCGATTCCGGAGAGGGAGCCTTAGAAACGGCTACCACATCCAAGGAAGGCAGCAGGCACGCAAATTACCCACTCTCCGCACGAGGAGGTAGTGACTAGAAATAATGATATGAACCTTTATGGTTTGTAATCAGAATGGAATGGACTTAAAAGCTCCATTGATGAACGAGTAGAGGGCAAGTCTGGTGCCAGCAGCCGCGGTAATACCAGCCTCTACAAGCGTATGCAATAGTTGCTGCGTTTAAAAAGCTCATAGTTGGATCTGTTTGAGTAGAACGGCAACATGGTCTTCAGTTAAATCTGTTGACTCGTTCCGCTCATCCTTCGCATCGAAGAAATAGTTTGCACTTAAATGTGACGAACTGTGGAAACGGTGTTTTCACCCTGAGAAAATTAGAGTGTTCAAAGCATCCTTTGGGATCGAATAATAAAGCATGGAATAATGGAGAATGACCCGCTACTCGATTGATGCCGGTTGGCTGAGTGCGGTAATGATTGAAAGGAACAGACGGGGGCATTTGTATTGCTACGTTAGAGGTGAAATTCTTGGATCGTGGCAAGACAAACTACTGCGAAAGCATTTGCCAAGAATGTTTTCATTAATCAAGAACGAAAGTCAGAGTATTGAAGAGGATTAGATACCCTCGTAATTCTGACCATAAACTATACCAACCTACAATTTGTCAAAGTCGATCTTGACTTGGCAAGAGATTAACCGGGAAACCAAAGTTTATTGGTTCCGGGGGAAGTATGGTTGCAAAATCGAAACTTAAAGGAATTGACGGAAGGGCACCACCAGGAGTGGAGCCTGCGGCTTAATTTGACTCAACACGGGAAAACTCACCCGGTCCAGACATCTTAAGGATTGACAGATTGAATATCTTTCATGATTATATGGGCGGTGGTGCATGGCCGTTCTTAGTTAGTGGAGTGATCTGTCTGGTTAATTCCGATAACGAACGAGATCTTCTCCATCTAAATAATGAAATTCACTATATGTGAATTCAAACACTTCTTAGAGGAACTATGCGGAATTAAATACCGCAGATGAAGTGAGGCTATAACAGGTCTGTGATGCCCTTAGATGTTCTGGACTGCACGCGCGCTACACTGTGTACTTTTAGATTGAGTACTCAGCCCTTGGTCCGAAATGGACTGGGCAATCAGAGAAAAGTACAGCGCTTCAAGGGGATCGTCTGTTGTAACTTGCAGACGTGAACCAGGAATTCCTGGTACTTATGAGTCAACAACTCATAGGGATTACGTCCCTGCCCTTTGTACACACCGCCCGTCGCTACTACTGATTGGATAGTTAAGCAAGAATTGCAAATTCCTACTGTTGGGACTTCGGTCTCCGGCAACGGGATGAAGCGGATCGAGCTTAATTGTCTAGAGGAAGTAAAAGTCGTAACAAGGTTTCCGTAGGGGAACCTGCGGAAGGATCAGTGATTGATTCCTTCGGGCATGGCTGCTGGTAGAGGCCATGTCTGTAGTGCGCATGACGCTCTGTCGCTAGAGATTGCTTGGCAACCAATCTCGAATTATGTATCGAGCTCAAAAACTACTTGTGTGGATACATAGTTCAGCAGTCATGGCAAGGGACTGCTTAAAGGGAGACTAGTTAGCAAAAGCAGCCTAGCAGAACTGCAGCTATCTAGATCTCAGAAGCTGGGTTATAGAAGCCCAGCTATAGACTTGTGAATGAGAAAGGCCTAAAAAGGTCCACAAGTCGCGTGGTTAGAACCGACACGCAAAAATCCCAGCGAGTGACAGAGCGTTGCGCTGTTCAGTGGGAAAGAGTTGAGCTACTCGGGGCGCCCACTGAACTTGCTCCGAGCCAAAGGCTCGAAAAAACACAGCTTAGCCTCAGATCCTTTACATAGAAGGCTAGCTAAAATAAACTTACCTTGGACGAGGGTAAAGTTTAGTCAGTTCTTAGGGGAGAGTAATCCACAGCTTCTCGCCCTCTGAACATTCTCCCAGATATGTAGGTCTGGGAGAGTCTCCTCCTGTTCTTCGGAATCTGGAGGTAGACAAAGACAGTACGATACGATCTTGCATCGGGATGACTAACCGATAATGATCATAATCTGACAATTTTTCCGGCTTGAGGCACCGGAGTCAGATTAAAGACACATACTGAACTAAAGGCGTATGTGCAAAGCTTGTCGGAGTGTAGAGAGTCAAGCTGAGTTGACTCGTCACGTGGTGATGACAACAGCCATGTGCAAAACACTCACAACTTTATCGTCTATGTGGAAAAGGTTGCTAACAGCGCTCTCTATGAGAGGCCCTCGCATATAACTATACGAGGAAAAGGCGATAGAGTTGTTTGAATGTGGGGCAGGTTCATCGACAAGCTAAGTTGATCACATTCTTGTTGTGGCATCCTACTAGAATTGGTCACGGTCTGCACCAACTCTCCCCAAGTTGGCCAGACTTAAAACTAGAAATAAGGTTTGCAGCTATGTGAACCTAGAAACTGTAAAGGAGTTGAAAGAACTTAAAGGAATTGAAAGAGGCCTTGAGGTATATCCTCTTGGTAAAGACCCACAAAAGCTCACAAAAGTGGCTTCGAAGGGCAAAACTGGTTCATCCAAAACAATTGGAGAGCTTAAAGCAGAACCAATTCGAATGAAACACTATTGGTGAAACTTCATCATGAGAACGTCACAAGCTGATCACGCTCTATGATATGACTAGTATTATGTTGCTTCTAGTAGGCTAAGCGCAAGCCGAAACATCAACATGTGAAAGTCGTAGAATTTTGCAATCAAACTGTGGCTAGTACTGTGATGTTACTAGTAACCTGGTGTTCCGTCATATGGCCAAGAGAGCATTTGAAGGCGAAACTTCTGCATGGGAAAGCTGCATCATGATCAAAATTTTATATCGAGTATTATGTTGACGTTAGTAGGCCTTGGCCGAAAACGCAGCATGTGAAAGGTATAGATAAAAGTTATTGTTGCAGTCAGTACTGTGTAGTTACTAGTAGCTGGATTTAAGCTCAAAATGAGACACTGTTGGTGAAACTTCATCATGAGAATGTCACAAGCTGATCAAGCTCTATGATATGACTAGTATTATGTTGCTTCTAGTAGGCTAAGCGCAAGCCGAAACATCAACATGTGAAAGTCGTAGAATTTTGCGATCAAATTGTGGCTAGTACTGTGATGTTACTAGTAACCTTGTGTTACGTCATATGGCCAAGAGAGCATTTGAAGGCGAAACTTCTGCATGGGGAAGCTGCATCATGAACAAAAGTTTATATCGAGTATTATGTTGACATTAGTAGGCCCTGGCCGAAAGCGCAGCATGTGAAAGGTATAGATAAAAGTTATCGTTGCAGTCAGTACTGTGTAGTTACTAGTAGCTGGATTTAAGCTCGAAATGAGACACTGTTGGTGAAACTTCATCATGAGAACGTCACAAGCTGATCACGCTCCATGATATGACTAGTATTATGTTGCTTCTAGTAGGCTAAGCGCAAGCCGAAACATCAACATGTGAAAGTCGTAGAATTTTGCGATCAAATTGTGGCTAGTACTGTGATGTTACTAGTAACCTTGTGTTACGTCATATGGCCAAGAGAGCATTTGAAGGCGAAACTTCTGCATGGGGAAGCTGCATCATGAACAAAAGTTTATATCGAGTATTATGTTGACGTTAGTAGGCCCTGGCCGAAAGCGCAGCATGTGAAAGGTATAGATAAAAGTTAGCGTTGCAGTCAGTACTGTGTAGTTACTAGTAGCTGGATTTAAGCTCGAAATGAGACACTGTTGGTGAAACTTCATCATGAGAACGTCACAAGCTGATCACGCTCTATGATATGACTAGTATTATGTTGCTTCTAGTAGGCTAAGCGCAAGCCGAAACATCAACATGTGAAAGTCGTAGAATTTTGCAATCAAACTGTGGCTAGTACTGTGATGTTACTAGTAACCTTTTCTTACGTCATATGGCCAAGAGAGCATTTGAAGGCGAAACTTCTGCATGGGGAAGCTGCATCATGAACAAAAGTTTATATCGAGTATTATGTTGACGTTAGTAGGCCCTGGCCGAAAGCGCAGCATGTGAAAGGTATAGATAAAAGTTATCGTTGCAGTCAGTACTGTGTAGTTACTAGTAGCTGGATTTAAGCTCGAAGTGAGACACTGTTGGTGAAACTTCATCATGAGAACGTCACAAGCTGATCACGCTCTATGATATGACTAGTATTATGTTGCTTATAGTAGGCTAAGCGCAAGCCGAAACATCAACATGTGAAAGTCGTAGAATTTTGCGATCAAACTGTGGCTAGTACTTTGATGATGCTTGTAGCCAACCGAATTGGTTGAAAAGCCCAATAAGTAAGCTAACTTGGGAGAGCTTGTTGGAAACCAAATGCTACTAGATTGGTCCAAATACATCCTTCAACAGGGGATCACTTGGCTCGCTTTACGAAGAGGAGCACAGCTATATGTGTTAATTCGGTATGAATCGCAAGATTTGTTTACCGACCTCTCTAACGCAAAAGGCGGTCTCGGCTTCGGCTGTTGACTGCGTCCGATTCAGGGTTATATAACTCTCGATTGAACACATTGATGTTCTATTGTTGGTGCTTCCAATAAAATTGGAACACTTAAAGCAGAACCGATTCAAATAATAGCATTCTGATCAATGATTGCATTCCTTGATCAAGAACTGCTGGAGTCATTGTGATGGCGAATTTTCTTCATAAGAAAATTGCAAAGAGACGGAACTTAATGAGACTAGTATTATGTTGTTTCTAGTAAGCGGAAGCTGAAACAGCAACATGTGAAAATCAAGTTTTGTTCAATGATCTCGAGGCGATAAGTACTATGAAGCAACTAGTAGCCTAAGCATGACTCAGATTTGAGACAGTCAAAAAGACTGGCGAAACTTCTTCACATGAAAGTTACATAGAGAACTACAAATGTATACAGCGAGTATTATGTTGTTTCTAGTAGGCGAAAGCTGAAACATCAACATGTGAAAGTTGTCTGCAAACTGTAGAACGATATGTGATTAGTACTGTGCTGTTACTAGTAGCCAGTCTGACTGTAGAAGCCAAGACAAAGGGAAACTAATGCATCTGAAAAGGACAAGTTATGGAAAGGTATGCACGATAAGTATTATGTTGTTTCTAGTAAGCGGCAGCTGAAACATCAACATGTGAACGTCGTTGTGTACAGTAACCTAGAACTATATAGTCCTTAGTAACGTGCATTTACTAGTACCTGTAATTGGTATTCAGACTCAGGCAGTTTGGAATAGTTTGGCAAAGATGCACCAGAGAAAACTGGGATTTGATACAGAAATTGTTGAATACAAGTATTATGCTGCTTCTAGTAGGTTGAATCCGAAACATCAGCATGTGAAAATTGAAAACATTTCTGGTTCGAATTGTCACAAGTATTTGGTGATCTGAGTAGCCAAACTCACTACAACGCCAATTGAAGGCAAAAATTCTCAACGGGAAAAGCTATTCTCATTGAATGAGCTAACAAGACGAGTATTATGTTGCTTCTAGTAGGCGAAAGCCAAAACATCAACATGTGAAAGTCTTGCTGAACAAATTTAATGTTGTTGAGCTCAGTACCGTGTGAATTAGTAGCCATAATTGGCGAGCGAAAATTGAACTGGCGAAACTTCGTCTTTGGAAAATTGCAGATGCCGAGCACTTATTTTGCAACGAGTATTATGTTGACTGTAGTAAGCGAAAGCCGAAACAGCAACATGTGAAAGCTGTTGAAATTTGTGGTCATTTTGCAATAAGTACAAGGAGTGTAACTAGTAGCCAGGTCAAAATTTGGGATAAGAATGAGCAAAAATTCTGCATGAGAACAGTTGAAATTATGAAACTAAATTACAAAGACTAGTATTATGTTGTTTCGAGTACGCGAAAGCGGAAACATCAACATGTGAACGTTTGTAACGAAGTTTCGTTAATTTTCAGCCTAGTACTGAGCAAGAACGAGTAGCCTCATCTCCAATCCCACGCAAAATGTAGTGAAATATGTGAGTGAACCTTATTCACGGTGAGGGTTTCCCGAGGTCTGTATTGCAGCGAGTATTATGTTGCTTCTAGTAAGCGAAAGCTGAAACAACAACATTTGAAAGTTGGAATTAATGACTGAATGGAAACTTCGACCTGTGTTTGATAGTAGTAGCGAACAAAACTGCTGAATCGGTTTCTGTCTCATATTGGTCAGTGAACCAATTAAGAGACAATCAACTACATAACCTGAATTGGGCGAGAGAACCCCCTTAACTTAAGCATATCAGTAAGGGGAGGAAAAGAAATCAACTGAGAATCCCTTAGTAATGGCGAATGAACAGGGAAAAGCTCATCGGGAAGAGAAATGGCAACATTTCTCGGTGTCCGGTATGGTTTGATGCTAGACTGGTGAATTTGTCCTGATGTCTACTGGAAAGTAGCATCAAAGAAGGTGAAAATCCTGTAAAGGTCATTTTCGATACCAGTCATAATGGCTCATTCCTATGAGTAGAGTTGTTTGAAAGTGCAACTCGAAGCTGGAGATATGTCTCTCCAAAAGCTAATTATAAAGCGAGACCGATAGTAAACAAGTACCGTGAGGGAAAGTTGAAAAGCACTCTGAAGAGAGAGTGAAAAGTACGTGAAACTGTTGAAGGGGAACTGGAGTGAGCGTTACCATACTCAATGCCTTGATATTATATTCTCGGCTACCGAGTAGTGTAGTTGTCGTCTTTTGGCAAATCTTGTTAATGAATCGAGCAGAAGTTTTCCTCGGAATTCTTCTTGTTGATTCTAAACAAAATGAGATAAATTGATCTTGATTGCCTGTCTGACCTCAACTTCCTATTCAATGCTCTCTACAGCCCGTCTTGAAACACGGACCAAGGAGTGTGAGTTGCTTGCAAGTGTTGTCGCTCATTGAAAGCGCACACGCGAAATGAAAGTGAACAGTGTAATTTTTATGAATTGCACTACTTTGTGTGGTGAGGGCGCCGATTCGGTGTCCCGCAACCACGGACGGTTTTGCTCTTATTGCATGACTGATCCAGAGCAAGTAGCACACGACCCGAAAGATGGTGATCTATGCTTGGGCAGGGCGAAGCCACGGGAAACCATGGTGGAAGCCCGAAGCGGTTCTGACGTGCAAATCGATCGTCTGACCTGAGCATAGGGGCGAAAGACTAATCGAACCATCTAGTAGCTGGTTTCCTCCGAAGTTTCCCTCAGGATAGCAAAAGCTTGAGCAAGATTGAAAAATCTTCGCAAAGCAATTTCATCGGTTAAAGCGAATGATTAGAGGAATGGGGGAAAATTTTTCCTTCACCTATTCTCAAACTATAAATCGGTGAGATGTCCTTGTGACTTAATTGCACTTGGACTATGAATGCAAGCTTTTTGTGGGCCGCTTTTGGTAAGCAGAACCGGCGATGTGGGATGAACCAAAAGTTGGGTTAAGGCGCCTAACTACTTGCTCATGAGTCACCACAAAAGGTGTTGATTGATACTGACAGCAGGACGGTGGTCATGGAAGTTGAAATCCGCTAAGGAGTGTGTAACAACTCACCTGCCGAATCAATCAGCCCTGAAAATGGATGGCACTAGAGCTCGTGGCCTATACCCAACCATGAATATCAATATCTAACGCAAGTTAGATTAGAGAAAAAGAGCCTCACCAGCTCAAAAATGATATTCATGTGTAGGAGGACACATTGATTGCGCTAAAGTATGCACGCAAGTGTATGCGCGAAGCGATCAATGGAGCAGATCTTGGTGGAAGTAGCAAGTACTCAAATGAGAACTTTGAGGACTGAAGCGGGAAAGGCTTTCATGTGAACAGCGTTTGCACATGAGTTAGTCGATTCTAAAAGACAGGCTAATGCCAAAGTCTTGAATAGTGGTTTCTTGAAAACTGCTGAGTCTCGAAAGAGCATCGGGTTAAAATTCCCGAACTTACTCTCCTGGCATTGAGACGGCAACGTCATTGAGGTCGAACTTTGTCATTGGGACCTTGGGGAAGAGTTATCTTTTCTTTATAACACGTTGTAGAGTCCTTGGAATTGATTCAATCAGAGATAAGGCTCGAAGCGTGCAAGAGCACAGCAGCATTTGCTGTGTCCCAATTGTTCCTGGTGGCACATAAAAGTTTGGCTTAGCAGATGTCAGGAGAGTGAATCGTACCGATTACCGCATCAGGTCCCCAAGGTGAAAAGCCTCTGGTCTTGGAACAGTGTAGATAAGGGAAGTCGGCAAAATAGATCCGTACCTTCGGAAGAAGGATTGGCTCTGAGGAGTGGGTGTAACAAGCCTTTAGTTTGACGCTTCGGTCTGCTAAAGCGTGCGATGGCCTTCGGGTTGTTGGCGTTTGGTTTGACTGCTAGCTGATATGCTTTAGGTCTATTCTGTTGCACAAAAAACACTCGAACTCTGAACTGGTTCGGACAAGGGGAATCCGACTGTTTAATTAAAACAAAGCATTGCGATGGCTGGTGAAACGGTGTTGACGCAATGTGATTTCTGCCCAGTGCTCTGAATGTCAAAGTGAAGAAATTCAAATAAGCGCGGGTAAACGGCGGGAGTAACTATGACTCTCTTAAGGTAGCCAAATGCCTCGTCATCTAATTAG